>NC_139516.1:79014676-79135319 GCF_947247035.1 Vipera ursinii | reverse complement strand
AGTGGGGGATTTGGAACCCACAAATGGAATATTGGGATGTTGGGAATGCCTGCATTAAACCATGATTTAGCAAGCTAGGGTGCTTATATCGAAAAGTACTTGCCACCTGCTGTTTTATATGTTACATAAAACAATTTCCTCTTGCTCTCTTTTCTTCCTTAAAGCTCATCCTTTTTGGTTTGAGTAATCAGTTGGTGGTTTCTTTTAAAGAGGAGAATACTATAGCTTTTAAGCACCTGTTTCTGAAAAACTACTCTGGGGTCGATGAAGATGACTACAGTTGCAGTGTGTACACACAGCAAGATTTCTACAATAGCATCTTTTTTGCAATTAGTCAGGTAAGTGTCTAAATTGGTGTCTGAATATATGAGTGAAAACGGTTCATGCATCTGACTAGAAATGGAAATGCTAGTATGGTCAATTCAGTGGGCAACTGAACGTGAGAACTGAGAATGTGGGATTTATTTGATTTACAGGCTATCCATCTCCCATGTTTCTACTGAATCCCAACTTGAAACTGAGATTCAGTGCAGTGATATAAAATCTCTGGGATTATGCCTTCGTTATGTCCTAATAATTTAACCCAACACCTACTTTTTTTAGAAGTGAAAATTGTAAATTCATGTGCTTGCCCAAAGAATATTCTAGATATTGGCCACCTTTGCTGAGCCTGTAGCTACAATCCAACTCCTTTGCCACAGGGAAATAATAATTGACTTTTTAAAAACTTGGCATACTTTTGTTATGCTTCGCGGTAGTCATTACAAAAGGAAGTTTCTCAAAGTCACAGATTTCCTTCTAAGTAAATGTGTAACTGGGCAAAAGAGGTAATAGTGAATACCATATGGTGCAATTAATACAATAATTCTCTATTATCAGAGTCTGGAACTTTGTTTTCAAAATAAATGGAATGTTTCAAAGTCCTTCGGGAATAGGGCGGTATAGAAATTGAATTAAAGAAAGAAAGAAAGAAAGAAAGAAAGAAAGAAAGAAAGAAAGAAAGCTAATTTCAAGCTTCCTGTTTAAATATCTGTGTTTTTGGATGTCTTATAATCCTAGTTGAGGCTACCAAAAATAAGAGTATTTCTTCTTTTGTTTGCATCTAGTACCAACAACTGAAGAATATATCACTGGGCACAGTTGGTTACAAGCAAGATGAAGATGACATGGCTGGCTTACAGATATGTAAGCAACAATATAAGAAAGGCACAATGCTTTCTTCTAATGATACTTTGCACATAGACAGTACTATCGAAACAGGTACTTTGGAATCAGCATGATACTGTAGCTGTCCATTTGATATTTCTAAGTTTTTCAAAACTTGGGGGCAAAACTTGTAGTTAGTTTCTGATTTCAGATTTGCCCATAATATACACAAATAATCATTTGCCTTGGCTGCCCAAGGGTCCCTTGTCTGTAAATAAAGCAATAGCATTGCTCTCAGGATGCCACAAAGCGAGGTTAACACAACAAGTTATAACATAGTTCATATTTTGACATGATGTACTGTGTCCGTTAGGTCAATGCTATGCTTTGTTTTAGGAAACTATTACACTGTTTGAAATAAAGCATTTTTCTTAGGTTTCTAAGTGAGGCAATGGCCTGGTGGTGATTTCGTAATTCCTGGTTTATTTTTGCTTCTCACCAAAGTCTCTAATTAAGAGATGCAGGACACGCTATGTGAAAAAATGTGTGTGGGTAGGCAGCAAGCCAGACATTAACTTCCAAGCTATGGTTAAATTGCTGATCTGAAAGTCTGACTCTGGCTTTTTCATTAAAGCGTGGTTAGTATGATCCGTGCCATTGGACAGTTGTTTTTGCAGCTTAACAAACTGGGATGTGAACCACGCTTTTTTGCTAGTAAAGAAATGCCCTTTCCCTCCTTTTATAGTGTGCCTTGCTGAAATACGGAAGTATAAATTAACCCCCAATTCTTGTCTACCTGAATTGAGGAACTGTTTGAGAACTGAACAGGAAATTTAACCACAGTTAAATTCATAGTTCAAGCTTGCTTAAAAGTGAAAATGGGAAATCTTTAGGCAATCGGAGGGCACATTTTTATATTATTCTTTTTCTTCAGTGTGTAGATAGGTTGGTGATATAATGCATCTCACACGTTTTGGATTTGTTTTCTTTTGATCTGTGATTTATCTGTTTGCCAGATCAGCTGCGGACATAGGAGTCTTATTTGTGAGGCATGTGTATTGACTATTTCTGTTTTGAGATCTTTCCTTGTTCCAGAATGGATAACTTTAGTTTCCGGATTTTAATAAAATGGGAGCTTATATTTCTTGTAGCAATCAGACAAAAGAGCAGAAGGTTTATGGGAAGCTCATGAACACTTCGGGTCTTTGAACTGTAAGGGGATTATCTAGTGTAGCCTATGCCTTTTGACTGTGCTTAGGCTTTGTGGTTCTTTGTGCATTGTGTCAACCTCTACAAGTAGTCCTCATTTAGCAACTGCTCACAGTTAGGATGGTGACAAAAAAGTAACTTTGCAACCCTAGGAAAGCTGAAGTAAGATCATAAGCTCTGTTGCAGTTTCATTAAACAACAGTTTTGCTTAATGACCCAGAGGTCAAATCTCAATTGTGGTTGGTAAACAAGGACTACCTGTACAGCCAATGGACTGATTGGAAGAGGGGTTTGGGACGGGTACCCAGATAGCTTATTTGTGTAGAGTTCACATAAGCTGTATGACTCAACTTGTTGATTCATCTATATGCTTCTCTTGGTTTTATTATTTAGATATTGCTTATATTCCAAACTGGATTTAAAGAATATAAAATTATAACTTGAAACTGTGTTTCTTGTATAAAATAGAAGATGGTGATAATAATGATTTTTGCATAATCTGTGCTTGCTTTGAAATCATGTTGTTACACATTGCATCTTTCGATTTCTCAAGCCTATGCCATATATTTGGAGGTATTTAAATATATCTTTTACTTCCTTCTTCCAGAATGCATTCATTTGAAACCTCAGGATCTGTCCACTAAGGAAATAAGTGACTTAAAGAATTCAACATTTTTCAACCTTGAGTTCTATAGGTAACATGCGGTTTTTAAAGCCAGTTTCTGTTTCCTCAGAAAAAGAAAATGTTGTAATGGTTTCTCTTTTTCCAGGCTCATACAGATTGAAATTTATTTTAAACTAAAAGGCATTGATCTGCAGACAATTCATACTCGTGAACTGCCTGACTGTTACGAATTTGAAAATACTGTGAGCAATTTTTTATTATTTCACCTATAGAAAATATCTTTTTCTCTTCAACCACTTTTTATGTTGGCATTTCTTATACATTAGTTTAATGCAGGTTAATGACCAGTCACTTAATTATTATTTGAAGTTCCAATGGATTTACCCGGGAGGTACTTAAAACCTAGATTCAAAGTTCTGACAGTCAGACCAGCCCCCTTTCATGGTCACATGACTGAACTTTGGTTTCTCTACAGTGGGGCTGCATTTGCAGCATCCCACGGTCACATGATTGCGTTTTATGACAATTTTGCTGAAAACGGGCATTTACTTCCAGTTTTTGGCCAAGCTGCACCCATAGCGAACCATTTGTTTGCCTAGCAGCCACTGTAAAAAAACTTCATAAAATCAGGTCAGTCGCATGACTGATCTTTTTCACAACCATCACCAATTATGACCAAGATGAGCAGACTCCATTACCATCGTAACTTGAGGACTACCTGTATTACCGTAGTTTCTGGCGTATAAGACTACTTTTTAACCCATGAAAATCTTCTCAAAAGTCAGGGGTCGTGCTGAAAATTTAGGGACAGGGCTGGCTGGAAAACCTGGAGCGGATCTCCCATTTAGTCTGCGCAGGGAAAGCGGGACCAATTGGAGAAGAAGCTGCAGTCTGTGATTTTTTACAGGCTGGGGTCTGGGCGTCTTTTCTTCTAAAGTTGAAGAGCAGCTGTAGTATATCCCAACTTGAGCAGCTGTAGTATATCCCAACTTGAAAGGCAGGTGGGGAAGGCAGCGGCTTAGCTCTAAGGACACATTTGACTCAGGAACTGGGTGGGCTGGCTGGAAAACCTGGAGTGGATCTCCCGTTTGGTCTTTTTTTAAAAAAATCCCATTTATATCCTGCCCTTCTCCGAAGACTCAGGGTGGCTTACAATTTAAAGCACAAATCAATTTGCTTAGCAATAGCCTTCATTCTGTGTATATGCCTGTTTATTAGGGCTTTCACCCCCCCCCCCCAAGCAGCATTATTACAAAGTCAGCTTATTGCCCCCAACAATCTGGGTCCTCATTTTACCTACCTTGGAAGGATGGAAAGCTGAGTCAACCTTGAGCCTGGTGGGATGCAAACCTGCACTAATTGCAGGCAGCTTGTGTTACTTAAGGCTCTGCGCAGGGAAAGCTTTAGAGTGAATTAGGAAAAGTGAAAAAGTGAATTAGGAAAATAGGGAATGGTTGCTGGAATCAGGGGCTGCCACAAAGAAGAGGGAGTCAAGCTATTCTCGAAAGCACCTGAAAGCAGGACAAGAAGTAATGGATGGAAACTAATCAAGGAGAGAAGCAACCTAGAACTAAGGAGAAACTTCTTGACAGTTAGAACAATTAACCAGTGGAACAACCTGCCTCCAGAGGTGGTGAATGCTCCAACACTGTAAGTTTTTAAGAAGAGACTGGCCAGCCGTTTGTCTGAAATGGTATAGGGTTTCCTGCCTTAGCAGGGGGTTGGACTAGATGACCTCCAAGGTCCCCTCCAACTACTTCTTCTTCTTCTTCTTCTTCTTCTTCTTCTTCTTCTTCTTCTTCTTCTTCTTCTTCTTCTTCTTCATTCTTCATTCGTCTTCTTATTATAGTTTAATCCACTTGCACTGTTTTATGTTTACATGTTTGATGACAAACAGCCTTATGTTTATAAGTGACAGTTTTCCTACTAAGCACCTGCATGTCATAAGCATTTGAATTAAAATTACCATATTAAAATCAAATCTGATGTTTTTTAATTTTTATTTGGTGTGCGTTGGAAGAGGGGTAGTCTTATACAGCGAGTATAGCCCAAACCCTATAATTTAACAGGAAATATAGGGGGTCGTCTTATACGCCGGAAAATACGGTATGCATTTCTTGTACATTAGCTTATTATACTGTAGTGGGCAATACACTGACCTATGAAGAAACTTTGTTCACAAGTCAAAGTTTTTTTTTTGTATGTAATGCATCTGTATGTAATATTTCATAAATATTTTTAATGGGAAAATTAGCAGTGATTGTTGTTCAAGCGATTTCCCATACTAAGATATCCAGTTGCTCAGTAACTCTAGTGCTGTTCTACAATGCACTTACAAAGCTTTGTTCTTTGGTGGATTGAAAAAAAAAGTAAGCTGCTGGATGTTTTAGTCTTCAGGGTGCAATTGAGATAAATTAACTGGTTGAGACAAAAGTTAACTGTAAATTGCTATCTTTCAGCGATAATAACAAGATGCATAAACTATATTGTCAAGCTACTTTCTGAAGAATTACTGCTTTTATACCTATGAATAGATGTAGGAGTTTGTAGCTTTTAAAAGAAAACCTATATAGGATGATCTTCCCAACCGTTTCTATACCCCGCACCCTTAGAACGCTTCTGATCTATTCTCATATCCCTTATAAAAGTTCAAAATCATTGCAATGAATTATGCATAGACACTATAATTTTGAAAACTCAAGTTTTTGCACCCCCTGGAATATTGTCTCGCACCCCCGGTTGGGAACCCCTACTCTATACAAAGCCAGTTTAGTGTAGTGGTTAAGGCACCAGGCTACAAGCTGGGAGACTATGTTCTAGTCTTGTCTTAGGCACAAACCAGTGGGTGACCTTGTTCAGTCACTGTCTCTCAGCCATAGGATGAATGCAATGAATGCAATGCATGCAATGCATGAATGCAATGACAAACCAATTTTGAAATCTTGCCAAGAAAATTGTTCCCAAAAATTGGAATTCTCCAGGCAATTACCAGGAGTCAACAACGACTCAAAGGCATACACCCACATGACTTAAAGTACATATCCATTCTAGGGTGTCAATAGATTTTTTTAAAAAACAAAAGCTTTTTTTCCTTGACAGATTACTTTTAACAATATGGCTCACAGTGGTAAAATGAAAATATATTTTGATACTGATGCTGACATTCAAGAATGTAAAGACTGGAATATATCTGGCTCTCGTAAGTATCATGCATACTTGAATAAAAAAACCTGGAAGCCTCCTTTTTTTTATGGATAGAGCCATTTTGCCTCGAGACTGTGGCGTTGATGGCTTAAACATTGTCAACAATGGAGAAAATTTGACTGGGTCATATTTCTTGAGCAAATAGATATGCGCTTGCATAACAATAGCTACGTGGAGGAGCAGTGTTTATCTTTTCATGTCATTATTCAGAAATAGAAGCTGCCTTGGATTTATTTTTTTAATTCAACAAAGAAAATGCATGTCTAAAATCACCATCAAGATTTTCCTTTTATATTAAGATGTAATAAAATACTGAACAAAGAAGCTCAAAACCATAAAAACTAAGCTAAGCTAACATTGTCATTTAATACAGAAAATGTATACGTGGACAATTATTGTGCAAGCATTCTTCACAAGTACTGTGGATAGAGAATTACATTTTGAAAGTCTGTAGATCAATGTTTTTTTTCCTGTTTCTTCATGCTTCCTTCAGGATGTACTGTACTTAAAGGGAAGTGACTTACTGCAATTAATTTATCACCTCTGAAGCGACTATATCTATACTTTTTAAGTCTTTAATTTATTGATTTTTCTATTTCCCTTAGTAGTTCAGAAGAACACACAGTATATCTTGGTTTTTGATGGGCTTGTTATAGTGAGCTGTTTCGCTTCCCTGATTCTCTGCACACGATCTATTATTCTTGCTCTAAAATTGCAAAAAGTAAGTATGCCTCATTTCTATGCATGCATTTTATTTTTCCAGAATAACAGAAAGTAAGAATCATTCTTAATATGTTTGTCATATAGTTTGATCAGAAGTCCTATTTAAGACTGAAACTGTAACAGCAGGATATATTTTTGAAGATAGGAAACTCATATTCTAAGTTTTCTTGCAATTAACAGTTGCTGATTATTAGAGCTTCGACTATATTTAAGCATGTTAAATTTTCATTTAAGTCAGTTTAATTAATCATCAGGTGGAATCCCAGACATAGAGGACATAGAACATATATTATTTAATTTTCAATTGTATAAGAAACAGACACATCAAGATCTTGTACTGCACATTAGACAAATGGACTATTGGGATCCTTAAATTAAAATAATACATTCTGTATGCATCAAAATTCTAAAATTACATATAATACAGCCCTTTATCTAAATGTGCAGTATAATAAGAATTTCATATGTGAATCTGAAAGGGTAAGTTGTAGGGTTGACATAGAACACAGGTCTGCAACCCTGCGGCTCCCAGTCCTCTGACATGTGCAGTCCAAAAAAATAAAATAAGTGGGACTAAAAAAAGTTCAACCAATCAATTCAAATATGCAGGGTAGGTGCATATCTCGCCTTGGCTCCACTCTTCAGTCAAACCCTGTTCTGCGCATGTACGCACATGCGCACACATTGTTTGCGGCTCCCAGTTTTTCCTTTTGTGAGGGAACCAGTTCCGAGTGGCTCTTTCACTGTTTCAGGTTGCTGACCCCTGACATAGAAACATAATTTGCATTTTCTTTTATTCTTGTCTTTTATGCTATTTTCTAACATATAGTCATATTTGTGTTCAGTATTTTATATTCTGATATGGCCTAATGGATAATAAACAAAGTATTAATAATTAACTAGAAGAATTAAAGAAATTTCATGTTGATATAACATTACCTATTTGGGACTTTTAAATATTGATCTTCTTTTCTCTCCACACTCTGTCATTTTACTCAAATGGATTAAGAAAACTGGAAATTGAACAAATATATTTTTTTCATGATTTAGTTCATACATAGTGTTATAAAGTGGTTTGATTATTTTGTGTGCTGTGTATGCCACCCCATTAATGGTTGAGGGATACTTATGAACCCTGGCTGGTTCAACAAACTGTAATTAAAATTCTACATTTGGAATGGGCCAAACCGTGTAAGTTGTTGAACACAGAACTGAATGTATGAAATAGCTTAATTTCTTTCAGCCAGAGACTGAATATTTGCAATGCACAACAGGAATAAGCAGAAGTTTAAAAAGAATGAGATCTTAAATGTTAGTCAATAACTCTCTTCTATAGTGTGTGTATACATTAGAAATAGATGAAGTTGTTTCTAAAATATTTCTATCCTATAAGATAGTCATAAGCAATTCTGGGATTGTAGTTCAGCAATAGCAATAGCTGAACTATAGGTTCCTTATCTTAATGCAATTCCTATGATGATCACATGGTGACATTACCATAGTAGTGGTGTGATGTTGATTAGTAAATCATTCTTGTTTTGAAGCATTTTTTCTTCTTCTTATGTTACTCTTTAAACCAGAGATTTGTGAATTTTTTCCTCGAGAAGTATAAACGCCATGTATGCAGTACAGATCGTTTAGAGTTCATAAATGGATGGTATGTTCTGGTGATCATCAGTGACATGATGACTATCATTGGCTCAATAATGAAGATGGAAATAAAAGCAAAGGTAATCCTTAAAGCTTTAGCTACTTTTGGCTTGTGAGAGATGAAAGAATCCTAACCTCTAAAACACTGATTGAGATCTGAAGAGGAATCAGCTCTTCCTCTTTCAGTGGCTAACTTTTTTCTTCTTTTTTCAGAATCTTACAAGCTATGATGTTTGCAGCATTTTTCTTGGAACATCCACTCTATTTGTTTGGGTTGGAGTCATTCGATATTTGGGCTACTTCCAAACCTACAATGTAAGCTCAAGTAGCAAAGTGCCAGAAACTGAGTGTTCCCACCTACACACACACATACACGCACACACACGCACACACACGGTATCTAATGGACTTTCTCCCAATTTCCCAGGTACTCATTTTAACAATGCGAGCATCTTTACCCAAAGTTCTCAGATTCTGTTGTTGTGCTGGGATGATATACCTTGGATACACTTTCTGTGGCTGGATTGTTCTAGGACCGTACCATGAAAAGGTATGTAAGTGATCTGAAATGTATTCTTTATAAGCAATTAAGAACTATTATAAAAGACTATTGCATACAAACATAAACTTAGAGGCAAATGGGTATGCTCTGTGTCATACATTAGTTGAGTTGTTCATAATTCAAATCATAGTTCTAATTGCTAAAGGATCTTTTATATCTGAAGAAAGAGACTGTGTGGTACTCCAGTCTTCATTGGTGAAGGAATTAAATGCAACTATTGAGTTTGTTTATGGGTGACTTGAAAGCTGATTAATGTATCCATTATGATTTCTCTTGCAGAGGTTTCTTGCTAGAGGGCAGCATTGTATCATGCTAGTTAGCTTAAAAGAGAAATCGCTTCTTCCGTAAAATGATATTAAATAATATTAAAGATCGTGGTTTTCTGACTTTCTCGTTCAAGGCTCTTGGGGAAAAAAAAAAACATTTGAACTTGCCAAAAATTGGCAGGGCAAATGCTAAAATAATCTTGATACCATTTTTGAGAGACTAAAGACTGCCATGCTCCCGGGAAATATATAGTGGTGCTTAAAACTTTGTGAACCCTTGTGAATTTTCTGTGTTTGTTCATAGAGGAGATCTCAAATGTTTTGTTCTCCACACAGGTCCTAAAACTAGATAAACAGGACCCAGTAAACAAATGAATCGAAAATATTATACTTGTTCATTTTTTTATTGAGGAAAGTGATCCAGAGCTACATATTTGCATCTGGCAAAAATAGATGAGCTTTTGCTTTCAGTAATTGATGCCCCTCCCCCTTGACCAGCAATAACTGCAGTTAAACATTTCCAATAATTGTTGATCAATCCTACACATCAGCCTAGAGAATTTTAGCCCATTCCTCCTTGCCGAACAGCTTTACCTCAGGGATGTTGGTGGGCTTCTTCACATGATCTGCTTGCTTCAAGTCCTTTCATGCCACTGCTATAGAATTAAGAGCAAAACTTTAACTTGGTCATTTCCAAACTATTAACTTTCTTCTGCTTTAACCATTCTTTGGTTGTGCCCTTTTGTGTTTTGGGTCATTGTCTTGTTGTATGACTTACTTTCCCTTGACCTTTACAAACAGATACCCTGGATTTTTCTGTAGAATTTGCACAAAGTTATATTTTGTACGCATAATTTGAATTGTAAGATTCAGAATTCAGAATTTCATCATGATGGCAAGCCACCCACCATGATACTGCCACCACCATGTTTTACGGGTGGGATGTAGTGTTTATCTTTTGCCAACATAACACTCATTTATTTATTTATTTATTTATTTTATTACATTTATATACCGCCCTTTCCCTGAAAATGTAATGTTGATTTACTTTTCCAAATGATAAGATTATGCTATAATGCATATTAAAATATGTTTTTCCCCCTGAATTGATTTTATTACATTTGTTGTTGTTCTTTTTTCAGGAGATCAGAGGAGCTTTAATTCTTATTGTAATGAAATTTATTGTGACTTGACAGTTTCCTCCAGGAACAGAGGAAGCTGATGCGCCACCACACTCTCAACAACCTTCGCCAAAAAGCGAAGGTTGGAGACTGGACGATAGTTATTTAAAACAGCCGGGTCCAAAGCAGGCTTCTTGAGGAGGGGTCTCACCACCGCCTCCTTCAAGGCGGCAGGGAAGACACCCTCCTTCAAAGAAGCAGTTATTACTGCATGGAACCAGCCTCGTGTCCCCTCCCGGGCCGTATAAGCTAGCCAGGAGGGGCACGGATCCAACAAACAGGTGGTGGTGCTCAGTCTCCCCATGATCCTGTCCACATCATCAGGGGAAACAGGGTCGAACTCAGTCCAGATAACGTGCTCAAGACCGCCCGATTCCTCCACATCAGACTCTGCCCAGTCAGAGTCCAGACCGGTCCGGATCTGAGCGATTTTGTCCGCCAGATGATGACTAAACTCCTCGGCTCGTCCCCGCAAGGGATCCTCTCTCACCTCCTGGTTAAGGAGGGAGCGAGTTACCCTAAACAGGGCGGCCGGGCGATTATCTGCGGACGCGATAAGGGCAGCAAAGTAGTTAGACTTCGCCGTCCTTATCGCCGCAAGATAAGACCTTATAAAGGTTCTTAATTGCAATCGGTCAGATTCGGATCGGCTGGACCTCCAACCGCTCTCTAGACCTCGTCTCCGACGCTTCATCTCCCAGAGCTCCACAGAGAACCATGGGGCCCAACGGGATCTGCGCCGGGTCAGAGGTCGCATGGGTACAACGCAGTCAAGTGCCCTGGCGGCCGCTGTTTCCCAGGCATCCACCAGAGCATCGACTGGGCTGTGGGTAAGGGTGATGGGTATAGGCCCAAGCGCCCTCTGGAACCACTCCGGGTCCATTAGGCGCCTGGGGCGGAACCACCTAGTCGGTTCCGCCGCCCAGCGGCGGGGGGTGGCATAACGGAAAACCAGCCTCAGGAGGTAATGATCTGACCATGACAGGGGGGTGATGGACGGGGAACCCCCTCCCAGATCATCCAACCATTGTCCAGATAGGAACACCAGGTCGAGAGTATGATCCCCCACATGAGTCGGGCCCTCAATAACTTGGGTCAGGCCCATGGCCGTCATGGAGGCCATGAACTCCCGAGCTAACTCCGACGACCCTCCCAGTGACGGCAGGTTGAAGTCACCCAGGACTATAAGCCTGGGGAATTCCACCGCCAACCCTGAGAGAGTGTTGAGCAGCTCAGGCAGGGCTGTTGCCACACAGCCGGGCGCCAGGTATGTAAGCAACAAGCCCAACTGAGCCCGAGGACCACATCTCAAGAGGAGGGATTCACTCCTGGCCATCTGGACAATGGTGGCCTCCCGGGGACACAAAGTCTCCCGAATAACCACTGCCACCCCGCCGCCCCTGCCCTGAGCCCGTGGCTGGTGCAGCACCCGGAAACCTGGAGGGCATAACTCGGTAAGAGGCACCCCTCCCTCCGAACCCAACCAGCTTTCCGTGATGCACACTAGATCCGCACATTCCTCCTCGATCAGATCATGAATGAGGGGAGCTTTGTTAATTACGGATCTAGCGTTAAAATAGACCAGCCTGAGCTCAGGGACCTGATCACCCTCATCCCCGGGTAAGAGGGTGCCAACCGGAGGGTCGGAGCGCGCCACCGCTCGGAGATAGCGGGGGCCTGATCCCGGGTGTTGATATGGCCCTCCGCGCGAGCTCCTGCTGCCATTTCCTATCGCCGTGGGGATTTGAAGCCCCACCCCCACATTCCCAGAACCAGCAGCCACCTCCCCCGTCCCGTCAGGACCCCTAACAGGTCCAGGCTGAGTGCTGGTTAAAGATTCCCTCCCCACCCTCCTATCCCTCCCCCTCCCTAACCTTTTAAAATAACCGGCTAAAAATTTTATCATTCATGCTAAAAAAATTTATTTTGGTCTCATTCCATTACAAAACACTCTTCGAATAGACTTCTGTCTTATCCATGTGGTATTTTGCAAACCGTGGATGGGCAGAAGTGTTCTTTTTGGAAAATCGTGACTTTCTCCTTGCATCCCTGCCATGCGCACTCCTGTTGTTCAATATTCTCACAAACCTTCACCAATGCAAAATAGGATTTTAGTTCCTTAGAAATTACTTTGGTTTTCTTTGAGATCTCATGGAATACTACATGCCTTGTTCTTGGTGTGATCTTGGTCGGTCAAACACTTCTAGGTTGAAGAATGCTAGTGTTGAATTGCCCTCATTTGTATACAGTCTGCCTGACAGTGGACTGGTGGAGTCCAAATTCTTTCAGTCTGGAAGTCCTTATAAATCCCTTTGAGACATGACACACTTCCACATTCCTGGATTGTGAAGATCAGACTTCGATAGTGAATACCCAGAATTCTGTTCTCTAAATAAAGCAGGACTTTTATCGTCCTAATGATTGAAACACCTGACTTTTATATCTCTTTCAAATTAACTAATAAACCTAGAGGCTCATATACTTTTGCCACACGTAAATATGTAACTTTGGTTCATTTCCTCAATAAATAAAGGAAAAATATAACATTTTGAGTGTTTATTGGGTTCTATTTATCTAGCTTTTGGACGTGTGAAAAACAATCATATTTTAGGTCCTATTAAGCAGAAATATTGAAAATTCAAAAGGATTCACAAACATCTAAGCACCACCATGGAAAATGCTGCTCTCTTCAGTGCAGGACATTTTGTTTTATTCCCCCGAACCTCAGTCTCCTCCATATATCATATGGAACTTCTATCCACAAAAACATTGACAGTCCTTAATGGTGCTTTTTAGTGAAATCTATTACCTAAATCTATTACCTAAAGAGTATGAGACTTACCATGGAAAGCAGCTTTTAGAATTATGGTTTGTGTTTAATTTGCTAAAAAAATCATGTGGAATACTATAGCACATTTATACAATTTGGAAAAAGATGCTCTATCGTATGTAAAACCTGCATTCACTCTTTGAAATCTACATTTTTTTCTGCATATGTTTAGTTATCTTTGTTCAATCCAGCTTTAGCAATGTTTTGACTTTTAGTAATGAGTTGTAACCTCTTTATTAGTTTTTTTAAAAAAGAAGATTGGTCTAAAATTATCCTGAAATGCCACAATAGCTGTTTCTGATGTTGGTTATGTTCTGTGCTCTCTACTTCTAGTTTGAAGATATGAACACTGTAGCAGAATGTCTCTTTTCTTTAGTCAATGGTGATGACATGTTTGCTACATTTGCTCAGATCCAGCAGAAGAGTACCACAGTCTGGTTATTCAGTCGATTATACTTGTATTCCTTCATTAGCCTCTTCATATATATGGTACTCAGCCTCTTTATTGCCCTCATTACAGATGCCTATGACACCATAAAGGTAAAATATACTGTATTAAGTACTATTTCAGGCTATGGGAATTTTCTTAAAGGTGATCTGGAGCTCACTTAGAGAAACATTCAGACATAAAATGTTATGTGTAAGGTTGAAAATTCATAGAATCTCATTAGATACAGTGCTTTTTAAAGCAGCGGTCCCAGTGGTGGGATTCAGCCAGTTTGCACCGGTTCAGGAGGACTGGTAGCTAAATTTACGGAGAACTGGCTGGCTTCCGGAAGACCAGTCTAGGCCTCGGAGGCCTGGAGAAGGCCTCTGAGTCCTAGAACAGCCCACCGGTAGTGCATGGATACCACTTCTAGAACTCTGTTCTAGGCCTGGGAGGCCTGGTGGAGGCCTCTCAGGCCTAGAACGGCCCACTGGAAGTGCGTGATGCCATTTCCAGAAGTCCGTTCTAGGCATTGAAGGCCCAGGCCTGCATCAAATAAGAGAACCAGTTGTTCAGGTATTTGAATCCCACCACTGAGCAGTCCCCAAACTTTCTGGCTTGGGGGAAGAAAGGGGATGGTTCTGTGTGAGCAGCAGACGTGTACGCATGTGTTCCTACCACTCGTGCAAATGAAACTTTGCACACAAGTGAGTATGTCCGCCACTTGCGCAAGTGGAGCTTCATGTGCACTCTTACCCGCCACTTGCGCAGCCCAGTTCTGAACAGGCCACAGCTGAGGGGTTGGGGACCCTGGTTTTAAAGGTTGTTTTAGTAGTGTATATGTGCCTGTTAATGAAATACTAGAAAGTTAGAAACCATTTCCTTGAGTACACTTATTTTTCAATCTTGAAGTTATTACCATATCTAAAGTAGCTTCTCTGAAGTGGGTAGCTGAGTAAATTACAAGAGGCTGGGAAAAGCAGAAGAAGTTGGTCCTTCCCTATCACAGTCATCCTTATACAGCAGTAAGAAAGTGAACTGTACCATTGTAATACAACTTTCAGGATGAACAATCTAATTCAGAAAGCAAATTGAATGATCCTTATCAAGGAAGTGAAAGAATATTTGTGGTTTCATTAAGTAATAGATGAAGTACTCTAGCAGAATTAGGTAAGAAGGTAAGATGTTCAAGAAAGCACTTTTCTCTCTTTGTGAGCAGCATAAATAACATTAGATTTTAATCTTCCAATATATTTCAGGCTGCAGATCTCTGCTCAAATGATAACTCTTCTCACAAATCATGCCCCCTTCCCACAATAGGTCAAGAAATAGGAAGTCCAGGCAGTGTAGAGTTTACGTTTACGTTTTACGTTTTATTTAATTTATATACCGCCCTTCTCCCTGGGGACTCAGGGCGGTTCACAGGGCATATAAATAAAAATACAATACTATACAAAAGTTAAAACAGAGATTAAATCAATGCCCAATTAAAAAACAATAATACAATCTAAAATAACAATTTAAAACCCAGCTCCCCCATCAGGCCAGACCGGCCAATTCAAACAAATGGGTCTTCAGACCACGACGGAAAGTTCGGAGGTCCGATGCCGTCCGGAGCTCCACCGGCAGTTGGTTCCACAAAGCCGGGGCACCCACAGAGAAGGCTCTCCCCCTGGGGGCCGCCAGTCGGCATTCCCTGACCGGAGGCACCCTGAGGAGGCCCTCTCTGTGGGAACGCACAGGGCGGAGGGGAGTTGAAGCCGGCAGCAGGTGGTCCCCGAGGTACCCCGGACCCATGCCATGTAGGGACTTAAAGATCATAACCAAGACCTTGAACCTCACCCGGAAGACAACTGGTAACCAATGCAGCTCGCGGAGCAAAGGTGTAACATGGGAGTACCGGGAAACTCCCAAGACAACTCTCGCGGCCGCATTCTGTACCAGTTGGAGCCTCCGAGTGGTCTTCAAGGGAAGCCCCATGTAGAGAGCATTACAGTAGTCAAGGCGAGAGGTCACGAGCGCATGAGTGACCGTGCACAGGGCATCCCGGTCCAGATAGGGCCGCAACTGGCGCACCAGGCGAACCTGGGCGTAATGAGTAAAATTAGTAATGTGAGTAAAACTGTTTCCTAAGAGATTATTCTGTACACTCCTGTTTCAGAAATACCAACAAACTGGGTTCCCAGTTACAGATCTTCATGAATTTCTAAAAGAATCCAACAATGGCCTAGGACAGCGGACATCCATGAACATCTGTTGCTGTACAAGGTTGGTATTTTATTCCCCTGATTCATTATATATTTTTCCTGTATATACTTGGGTTCTCTTGTTATGGACTCTTTTATGAAACATAGCTGGAAACATGAATACAATTTTTAACATCTTTCCCTTTTTTTATACTTATCATTGAAAAATGACTTGAAATTTAGGAAATGAAGGAATCATCATTCTTTTTCCTGGGGAAGAACTCTGCTCTTAGGAGCAGTTAAGTTTGCTTCTATTATGGCATAAATGAAATTTTATATCATTGGTTGTATTTTTTTCACAATTAATTAATAAATTAAAAACATGAAAAGTTTGTACCCATTCTTTTCTGGGGTGAAGTTTATTATTTACTTAATAAGTTTGTTGAGAAGCACCTGAAGCCAGCAAGAAAGAGGTAACAGTTTTTCTATAACTGGGTTTATGTATAATGTTAATAGAGGATTTTAAAAAAACAACCCCATGGTTAGCAACCTGGTTCCCATAAAGCTAAATAATACTGGATAGATTTTCAAGATGGATAAAGCATTAATAAACAAAATGCTTTAGCAATGAAAGCCCAGGATCTTAATTATATTCGAAGATGGGGATTGCATTATTAGTGTTTAAATTCTATAAACATTACAATAACACCCCCAAATTTATTAAAATGAAGATACTTTAAGAAAATTGAATTTTCAAGACCCAAGAGTCCCAGTTTCAGAAAAGTGACATTTCAAATACTTTTTACATTCTATGTATGGCAATAAAACCTAGATACTGACTGAGTTTGTATAAACAATTCTACACACAATTATTTCAAACTATTCAGTAAGCAAAACTGCATTCGCAAGTTCATTCGTAGACTTGGTCAGTATAACAAGGAGAGCAGTCCCATATAACCTTGAATGAAATTTAGGTATTAGTTGAAGCATAAGTAGTATGAACAATAATTGCATAAAACCTGTACTCCAGCTCCTGATTATATTGTAGAATCTGTCACTGCAACTATTTGCATTATTCCCACTGTAATCTAATAATGACAAGAGAAGAGGCTCAAACTTGTTTTTGTGACCATTAAGAGGATACAAAGAAGAAATATGCTGGCCCACTGAGGAAATCATAATGCTGAAGTCAGCAACTCTTTTATGTCGTTGAAGAGAAAAGCAGGAACTATAGAAACGTAGCCAGGAAAAAGTTTGGCTTGAGAAAATGGCTCACAAGAGATAGTAGGCTGAAATGGATGAGAATGAAGCCATTGGTGGGGAGAGTTGAAGAAAAAGCAAAGCAAGGCAAAAATAGGATGATGCAAACTTCAAAGATATCTATAATTAGCAGATATCCTTTGGTATAAAGTGATTGAAACAGAAAACAAAGCAAAATATAAGTTTGTAAATTCTTTACTCTGGGAAAAAGATTTTTATTGTAACAACTTCACAGAAGGAAAACAGCTGTGTCTTTTATAAACTCTCTGAGGACAGGGTATGACCGTGTAGGAAAACGGCTAGCTAATGATGATGAAATAAACAAGATTTCAGACATGCGATGGGTATAATTGCTGAATGTAGGAATATAGATTAAAGCAACCAGGGCAGATGGCTCTTCTGATCCATTCCTCTAAACTCTTCCTCTGTTAACTGCTTCCTGTTCAATAATATTTTATTTTTGCAGTGTATGTAACTTTTAGTACTTGACTTAGCCAAGTATTTTTAGGTCAAAATTGGGCAGATGTGTAGATGTGACCAAAGTCTTAAGTCATGATTTTGTTAATGGATCCTGATTTTGAATAGATATGACCCACTGTGAAGATAAACAGCTTATGGAATATCTGCTATTTCAATTGAAGGCCTAGGAGAGGCTTATCATTTTCTGCTGTGTTCTCTAAGTAATTTAGATAAAATCACAAAGTTTGGGCTTTTCTTCTCGAATTACTTTTTTAAGGCACAGGATGGCAACCATTGGAAGTATGCAGCTGAGAAGAGGGATAAAGATGGCAAGGAAGGGCACATAAAGGCCAGTTATTATTTTGGAGAGGGATGGCAACCTACAAATTACTAACGCTAACATTTTGATTGGTCCACTCATACCTCCTGCCAACGTTTTTTTATTCCTTTGCTGATCTAAAATAACGAACTATTTCTTCTTTCTACAGGCGGAAAAGTGACGATAACCTTTTACTGATTAATTAAAAATGGTTGGCATGGCCCAAATTATCAACAAACTGCTGGAAGCTGGCCATCTTGACTTTATTGGAAACACTGTGTGTTCAAGTGTTTTCCACAAACTCATGATCTTAATGTAGCTCAAGGAAAAAGAAGCAGCAGGGGTTTTTTTTGCAGTCAACAATGGGAAGCCCAAAATTTGTAGTACAAGTGTTGGATGAACAATTTATAAATTAATTGCAATAGCTGATCTTAAGAAGAATGTGCATTGGGCTCCTGAATCTTAAGTAATTGTTACACGCTTTTCAATTGTAACTTGCTTTCTAAATATTTTTATATTAAAGTATTTAAATGAGACCTGCTTTTTGAATACAATATTGTAATTCTTGGAGGTTGTAGCTCTTTTTTGGCTTGTTAGATATTTACAATGGAATACAGTCGGTTTTTCCTCAGAACATAATTTATTTGTTCAGTATTGCAACCCTCAGCACTCTCTCTCTCTCTCTCTCTCTCTCTCTCTCTCTCTCTCTCTCTCTCTCTCTCTCTCTCTCTCTCTCTCTCTCTCTCTCTCTTCGGGTTCATTAAGCTGACTTAAAATTGCCAGATGTTGAATGCTCATTTGATTATGTAAGCATTTTTCTCTCTAAAACCTCAGTATTAGTCAGTGCTGTTTTTATTTGTTTTGAATGCCCAGAATCCCCTCCATTAGCTATTGAAATCTGATGCTGCAGTTCTGTGTGCCCTTAAACTCAAAGCCTCTGAAACTTTGCTCTTGAGTAAACAGCATACAGTTGGCCAAAGTGCTAGAGTAACTGAAGCATCATTTGCTAATGCATAGGATTTGATATTGGAAAAACTACAGCTTACTCCTCAAATTAGGACAATATGATAATAAAGAAAGCTTATTTGAGAAACCCTTACTAGCCATGGTTCATACTGAAGTACCTCTGAAAGAATTCGAGCCAACTATTGTCACTTTCTACATATTCATGGCCAAATAAGAATTTTGCCTGGCCAATGTAAATGCCTACAACATGATTGGAGAAATGTATATCTGTTTTCATAACAGAAAATAAATTGCTATTTTAGGCAATCAGAAATCCCAGTTAGTAAATGAAGTTGGCCCGGATCCTTGTGGGGAGAGAAAGGAAGAATAGCTGTTTTTTTGTTATGGATGTTTTCTTTTACTTGCTTCCCTCTTCCTGTGTTTGTCAAAGATGCCCCAAGGGAAGGAAATTTTGGGGACAGAAGGAATATGGTGGATTGGAAAAGAAGAAACCAGAAATTTTCTAATGGTATTCTCTCATTATGTAATATTAATGTTGAGATACTGTTGCTGTCTCTACTACAACCAATTGATTCATTACATATCACCAAGTTGGTGTTGAATATTAACAATGACATAGATAATTTTCCCCCCATAAAGTTATTTCCCTAAATTGGTTGTTCATGTCTTCCAGTGGTGTACCTATTATCTACTACTATTGCTATTACTGTTTTGCCATGGGCTTTGAAAATACAATTGTCCACATATGCTATCAATAGCCACTGCTTTCTGTGCAGCTGCAGTTTCTCTAGATGCTTGACACAACAACAGTTTGTAAATCAGGAAAATGGCCAAGATTGTACACAGAATTTCCACTGACATTTACTGAAGCTAGCTAACACTTAAGAACACTTACAGAGTTCTAAATAATTTTCAACTCCAAGGAATGTGGTTGTATACAGGCAATATTAATCTGTAGTGGTAGATTCAGTGCATATTTAAATTATAGAATTTGCTGCCTTCTGTCGTGATAGTGATCATATATTTTGATGGCCTAGCCCTAGACAAATTAATGGAAAACCAGATTAATAATGGCTAATAGTCTGATGGCCATACTGTAGGCTACTTCCTAAATATTAAGCAGCCTATCTATCTTACAGAACAACAGTAATGGAAGGTTGCTGTATTGATTTCCTGTCCATTCTTACAAGCTTCTTTTTTATAATAGTTTATTTTCCAATTTTACATTTAAGTATTTAAAAAGCAACATGGTGGCTGGGTTAATCAATAGTTCGATAACAAAATCTTTAGTACAAATCTCAAGTTACAACATCAAATATTTCCTCTTTTTCTCTTAACATTTACTGTCTCGTATTTAAGCTAATACAGTTCTTATTATATCAACTCAGTAAAACATCATTATTACATTTATCAATAAATTGTTAGTTTATACATATCTTAATTATTTTACATTCAATCTTCATAAACAATCCATACCCTGTTATTAATTTTTCCCCAATTTTTAGTTTCCCATCAATATTCCAATTTAACCTTTGATATTTATAATTTTCAGGCTTTAGGCAACCAAGATTTCCTATCTCAATTCATAACAGAATCTAATATCCAAAATACATTATTTTATCTATTTGAATATAATCTTGTTCTATTTCCTAAAAGTTATCTATTTCCCACCATATTAAATCATCTACTTAATAATACAATATTCCCTTTAATAAATCAAAACCATTATATATATTACCTGGGTTAATCAATAAATCAAACATATTCATAATATTTTTTTTTTATTTTAGGTCTAATTTTTAAATATTAAACAGATAAAATCCTTACTTTCAACTAATTTCCAAATATTTTAAATCTAATGACCAGAATTCTCCTTATGTCAACTTCTCCCTTTAACCCTCTAATTAATAATATGAAATCCCCTCTAATGAAAACCCCAATTTTCTTCAGCCTTATTCTGGCTTTCTTCCTTTGCCAACTAGGCTTCCATATCAATGCTTTTAGATTGTCAAATAGATCTCCCTCTATTATTATATATGTTATTTGAAATAAAGGAGACCATTTAATTGCCATTTTTTTGGAAGGACTAGCCCATTTGTATTCATTAAGTTGTCTGCCTATTCCAATTCCCCATGATTGTCCTGATATGTTTATCTTCCATTCAATCTGTTCTTTCTCAAATTTCTTCTGATCTATATAGAAAGTCTTTTCCATTTTCAGTGTTGTCACCACTACCTTTTCTGGATTTTCCATTAACTGTATTTGTTGGTCTATTGAGCCCTCTGTCTTAATATTTGATTGTTCCACTTCTTCTGTTAACTTCTGCGTTGTTAGTTCTTTGGTTGTAGTCAAAGTTTGGGTTTGTGTATCTAAGCTGGCATCTTGATCTTTTATGTTAGGTCTTATTTTATCACAAGCTAAAAGAATGGTTTCATGTATTGCTTTCAACATGGAAAGGATCTTTTCCTGGTCTTCATCCATCTCTTTCACATGTTTATAAATAGTCTTTATAGTAGAAATTGTTTGTCAAGCAAGATTTTATAGTCCAAGGTATTTCATCATCTCATATAGTATCTAATATTCCTCACATAAAGAGATAGGAAGGTAATTCCCCACATATAACTCTGAAAGTCAGTAAAGAGCCTTGGTGGAGCAGTGGGCTAATGCCTCCTTAAGTAACACCAGCTGCCTGCAATTAGTGCAGGTTCGCATCCCACCAGGCTCAAGGTTGACTCAGCCTTCCATCCTTCCGAGGTAGGTAAAATGAGGACCCAGATTGTTGGGGGCAATTAAGCTGACTTTGTAATAATGCCGCTTGGGGGTGTGTGTGAAAGCCCTAACAAGCAGGCATATACATAGAATGAAGGCTACTGCTAAGCTTGTAAGCCGCCCTGAGTCTTCGGAGAAGGGCGGGATATAAATGGAATAAAAATAAATAAAAATAAATAAAGATTCACAGTTCAAGTAGGCCAGTTATGCCAGCCACCTGTTCTCTTGCAGCTGAGTTTCTCACAGGTAGTGCCAAGGTCAGAAGAGTCTTATCTAAGGTCTGGGCTTTGAGCCAAGTCTCTTTTAGGAAATAACAAGTTGTAATACCAAACTTTGCTACAAGATGTCACCGATACCATTTAAGGTTTTTTAGTCCAAAATGTTTATAATCCTTTTTCCAATTTTATTTCTTTTTTGTAGATAAAAGCAAAAGTCTCCAATAAAAATAGGAAAAATTTTGGTGTCCAAGTTTCAGGAACATATAAAACCAATTAGATTAAAATTGCTCTTTTAGTGCTTTAATTTCCCTGGGTAGTCAGTTGCCGCTATTCTTAGAGGGTAGGATAGAAATTCCCTTCCCTCTCTCCTCACAGGGGGAAAGATACTTCAGGCAGCTTTTACAGGAAAAGAATGTACTTAGGGTAAAGAGAAGATCGGATCTCACTCAGTTTCATCCGCATTGCTTTCGAAGTGCTTGGTGGTAAGTTTGACTTCGGCTGTTTGCAGCCTAGCAATGGGCCATATTGCTATGGCCGCTTTTTCCTCCGACGGTTTGGAAGGCTGCCCCAGATCGAGCAGAAGGGCTGTCGCCCTCCCACAATCAAGCGGGGGTCCCCTCTTTGCTCGTCGCCCCTACAGGGCGACTTTTGATCCTTTCCAGGGTCCCCCAGTGAAGTGAAACTGAACGCAGAAGATGGAGCTTGTCTTCCAGCGGCCGCAGCGGCCGTGATGGCAAACTGGAAGTCCCATTATTACAAGCTTCTTGAAGTGCCTAAGTAGATGAGTCTAAAAGCTACTTTATCACCTTTTGCTGTTTCCATGAACAATGAATCAAGATTGACTTTTTGATACAATTTAAAATGTGCTGAAATAAGAAACAAGTTGGAGATATGTCACAAGAAAACAATGAAAACCTCTAAAGGACAATACATCTCTGATGAAGAATAGGCACAATTCTTCTAAATTATGATTAAAGTGATTAAATCATATTAAATGGTATATCAGAAGCTAAATGAAAGAATGAGTGGCAAAAGGTATATTAACTTAATTTCATATATATTGTGTATTTGTGTGTGTCTCTCTGTGTATGTACAGTGTATGTATGTATGTATTTAGTCATTTTATATATAATTCCAATCAATGCTGTGTTCTCAGTGTCAACATACCTAACTTTTAAGTATTCAACCTAAAGTACAATATATTAATATTTTAATGGAATATTCAGCTACTTTTAGGCCCAATAGGTCAAGATTGCAGAGAAATGTCTGGGAAGTTAAGAAAGGACGGTCTTCAGAGGAAATGTCAGCTAAGGAAATTGTGGTTTTTCAGACAGAAACTCAGGGGAAGTACTTAGAGTTAGAAGAAATCAACACATCCACATAGTTTCCAGAAAAAAAGAAGCCTCTTTTTTGTCAGCATTTCTATAATTAGCTCTGTGTTCCTTAGCGACATAGGTGTGATGTCTCAGGAATTGGTAGATCCCTGTGCTTCAGATGACAGCTCCACATTGCATTTGTTGCTACTACATTGGATTATTGTTCTGGAGCAGTACAGTATTAAGCAAACAAAGCTTTACTGATGTTTTTGAGTCTGTAATACTAAATTGGACTTTTTGAATAACCAAATTATAAGTTTGCCTATTCCAAATGCTTTGTTCTTGGCACCATAATCATCTTACTGGGTTACCTAGTTTCTACACTTTTCATCTGATACCCTTGCAATTCATTTTTTAATGTTACAATATTAAAGACTTTATTTTACAATAAAGTAAAATACATTATCCTCAGTACACGCACAGTCCTTGTCATCAGAACTAATGTCAAAAGTAATGCCACATTTGAAAATGGCTGAAATTACTTGTGTCTATATTCCAATAGAGGGACGCGGTGGCTCAGTGGGTTGGGATGCTGAGCTTGTTGATCAGAAGGTCGGCAGTTTGGCGGGTCGAATCCCGAGTGCCGCGTAACAGTGAGTGCCTGTTACTCGTCCCAGCTTCTGCCAACCTAGCAGTTTGAAAGCACGTAAAAATGCAAGTAGAAAAATAGGGACCACTACGGTGGGAAGGTAACAGCGTTCTGTGCACCACTGGCGTCTAGTCATGCCGGCCACATGACCACGTAGATGTCTTCAGACAAGTGCTGGCTCTTCGGCTTTGAAACGGAGATGAGCACCGGCCCCTAGAGTTGGAAACGACTAGCACACATGTGCGGGGGAACCTTTACCTTTATGTTCCAATAGAGCTTTGTTTAAGTTAATATCAGAACAGTTACTCTAAATGTTTTTAAAGAACAGCAGTGTAAAATTTGAACATTTTTATCTGTTAGTTTTTAGTTAGTTTTTATGTGATCTAATACCTATTTTCCTTCTTAGTTTGATGGGAGTGTGTTATCAACAAAGATAAAAATATATTTAATTTTTTATTTTAATTATGAGGTTTTAATTATGAGGTTGCAAGTTCTTGTTTTTTCTTCTTTCGATTTTATGGTAGGTCAGAGTATCTGCTTTATCATTTTCCTTTCCATGAATTTGTGTCCCTACTTCTGTTCTTATTTCTGTCCATCACTGCCTTGAATGGGGAAAAAAGAGAAGGAGAAAGAAAACATCTAATGTGGGGTTTTTAAAACAATGTTTAGTTAGATCAAGGCTTTTGAAAACAAGACTTGGTGGTCCATTTAAGGCAATCATTGAGTTAAGCCATGTCACCAAATTTTTATTTTTAGTTCAGAGCTACCACAATTTATTTGATTCATATTCTAACAGGCACTACTGTAATTCCTTCTTCATAGCGTTCACAAAGTATGGTGCTGAAATCAGCTCTGATTTCATTATCCTCTATTCCTTGTTTATAGTGATCTGACTAACACAAAAGAGCACTTTGCATGATCTTAATTGCTATGAAACAGTTCTTCAGGAAGACCCATACCCTCTTTTCAGTTTTATATCAATTTACATCGATGATTTGTTATATTTTGTGGAAATTTTGTCATCTTCCCACATGGTCACCAAAACCATTCAACAACTTTAAATTTCTGGTACTAGCAGATCAAATACTTCATTTTTTCCCCATCACCTTCAAGTTTCCAAGTCAATGAGTAGGTGGAAATGCTGTGTCCTATTATTTGGTTCATTTAAGGTATATGTATATGTATTGATAAGGGATATATGTATTGATAAGAAAACTTAATGATAGAGAGACATAAAATCCCTTCAGACCTACTAGTCCAATTTTTATGTCAGTATTGAATGGTCTCCCTTAATCTGTAATCTGTGGTTCATTATATACAAAGAAAATGCTATGCGAAACTGTTGCGTTATTAAATAAAAGAGCTAGTTTGGCCTACTAGACACTAAGCTAGACACCAGGTAACTGAATTCTAAGGCCACTTTTAGCCATGCAAGCCGGCTGGATGACTTGTGGGTCAGCTCAGCCCAACTCACTTCACAGGGTTATTATGGAGAAAGTAGGACGAAGGAACATTAGGTATGCTCACTGCTTTGAGTTACTTATGAAGTAATAAAGGTGGGATAAAGAAATCTAATAAATAAAAATAAAAGTGCTACGGTTTACCTTAAGTTTACCTTAAGAGATAAAATTCAAAAGTAGTTGAAATACTAGAAAGGACAAAGCAGTCCTTGGGTGTGTTACCTAGTGTAGGTAATTCATAGTGTCCTGAGATATGAAAGCAAAGGATAATGAACTATCATAAGCTATAGCATTGGCATCCTGCTTACATTTTATTGAAATGAAATTGAGCACTAGCGTCTGTTAGGAATTAGATTTATCCACATACAATTTTTGGGGGGTGGGTGGGGGCGGCGGGAATCTTGCATTCCTATAAATGTACATACATCTGGTTGTAACTAGTTAATATAGGAAAGGATATACCGTATATCTCCACCATACAAGTGTAAAATCTGGCATTGCATGTTTCTCAATGCTTTCAGCAATCCTTGTATTTATTTTTAAATCGAATCTGGAATCTCTGAAATGAGTTTGAGATTTTAACACAGTAAAGAAGGAAGTTTGTTCAATGAATATTCTTTTTCATATTAGAATCCAGAAGAAAAGACTTGGCAGCAATGTGTCTCAGATGATCAGATTGGCACATATCACATTTCTAGTATGGACCTGCAGTTGTTTACCTGGAAAGAAATGACAGATTGGGTAAACTTCCTCCCTGGTTAGAATGTTCAGGACTGTAGTTTTAAGCACGCAATGGTGCTGTTTTATTCCACTTAACGAATATTTTAAATTAATAGTACTGAGGAAATACAAAATGAAGCCTCCATAAAATCTTTGTTAAAACAAAGTTTGTTAAAACAAATTTAGTCCAACATCTGGTAAGACTGTATTTGGGGATTCCTCTGTTTATAGACAATACCATGTGTTCTGTTTCAAATAAAGATGTGAATGCTGATCTCTCTTGAAACAGCCAGAATAAACTCAAATGAAATGGAATAAACAAACTACTTTTATTTCTCATGCTTCCAATGTCAATAACTCACGGTTACAGCACTGGTCCATTCGGAATGCAAGATTGTAATTTGAAACCCATCTCATTAGGTGAAAAATGATGATCTTTCCATCCTGGGCAAAGCTACATGATGAAGATGGAGCGAGATCCCCAACCATGCCAGGGTTCATTCCAGAGAGATAGTACAAAAGACAGAGGCAGGAAGTCCTACCATAAAACTTAAAACTCCACCCACTTAACTAAGTAAGCATGGTACTCACTAAACAGTTAGACTACAATTCCCATAAGGCATCTCTTGAGGAAATAACGTTTAACTGTGTAAATGCTACATGTTCTTACATACATTGCTGCTAGTATTAACCCTGTAAATGCTGAATACACTAACACAGTTCTTAATTCCTAAACTAGATATAAAATAGACCAGCTGAAAGTATACTGGTCCAGCACACCATGGGGATAATTGGAGTGGTTGCACAACAGAGATTAATAGTGTGCTCAACATTTACAACAGCAGGTTTGGTTTGCGGGTGGGAAAGGAAGCAGATTCTTATTAAACTGCCAGTGTTAATAAATGGCATCCAAAATGGCTTTAACATAGTGTAAAAACCACTTGCAGTATGTAGTGGTTTGGGGTATATAAACACTTTCCTTGTATGTAGCAGTTGAGAACTTTTGCTACTATCTTGGTAGCAAATGTTTTCCATCTGTAACGCATGAGAGGATAAACTTTGGAAAATGTGTAATTTGCCTGAAACAAAAACAAATGTTTAATTTGCCAAATGAAAATTAAGATGGGAACCATGCATTCTTGTTTATTGTGATTGTTCATGCTTGTAAACATTACAATAGCTTAGAACTGAACCTGATAGGTGATACTGATTTGACTAAGTAAAATGGATGTATAAATTTGCAAGACAGATTCTGAGCAGATCAAATGTTAGGATTTAAAACTGCAGACCACTGAAGACAATGGTCTTGCCTTCTACACACACACACACACACACACATTCAAAATTATAAATTGTACTCTGTCTTTAATATTTATATAAGATATCAAAGTCATACTTGGGTGAATGTGTATTTGCTACAGAAATTTGTACTGAAAAGGAATTAGTATTTAAGATCAACTGGTGTGAAACTACAAATCCTGTACAAATCCTTCTCACCAGCTCAAGGTTGACTCAAACTTCCATCCTTCTAAGGTCGGTAAAATGAGGACCCAGATTGTTGGGGGCAATATGCTAACTCAGTAAACCACCTAGAGAGAGCTGTAAAGCACTGTGAAGCAGTATATAAGTCTAAATGCTATTGCTATTTCTTTGAGTTTTGCTATGATCTGGCTGGTGTACAGCTAGTAAGTTGGTATTAAGGGTGTGGTTCATTAACATTTTGCTGCAGATACCTAGGCCATCCTTTAGAAAGACATACTGTATGACAGAACAGAACCAATCCATTTAGAAAAAAATTAATAAGCTGGTAACTACAGTCTTCCCACATCTGCAGAAATATACAGTTCTTGTTTCTGTTAGCATTCATAGTGTAAAATCAAGTTTCATACTCTAAATATGGTGGAACAGAAAAGAAATAATAATTTGGGGGATATAGTTCTGACTCTTAGAATTAGACTTCTGGCATAGAATATAATTCAAGAAAATATATGTCCCACATTTTAAGGAGCCTAAAACTATGCATATGCTATAAAAGGCAAGTTACTATATTATTCTGATGATGTCATTCCCATGATTTTGGATAATTAAAACCATGCTACATCACATTCATGTTATAAATCTAATGAATAGTCTATTATATAAAATGTGGGGGTATGACTGACAGTGCAGTAGTTAGCTGTTCTATGTCCCATTTTTTTCATATTTGCTTAAATGTTTTCCTCTAGTACTCATCTGTTTTTATTAAAAAGCATTTTATTAAATACAGATAGCAAATAATGAATGAGCTGGGTTAACCTAATGAGAAAGGAAGAAAAAAAAGAACTACCTTCAGTTTGAAGACATTAACCATAAGAGTTTTAGTAGTTAATTCTCCAGAGATAGGAATTTCAATTTCTTGGTTCCAATAATACATTACTGATCGTGTGTGATATAGCTGATCATTTATCTTGCATATTCATAGGCAATGGAAAACTATAGAATTTCACTTGGTTGCCTGCATTGCTGCAATTATCCCCCAAAGCTATCATCCTATTAGTCTGCTTTATAGACAATCAAACTAATATTGACAGGTGGTTGCACTCTGTAGTATTTTCCACTTTGTTTTCCAATCTTTAATCAGACATGATTTTAGTGATTTAAAACTTTAGCATTTTGCATGTATGAAAAGTGGCTCCTGGATTTCTGCTGAGAATACAGTGTTTTATTAGATGTCATGTGATACCAACAGCAGGTTTAAAATCTCTACCATGGGAGTAATGTTGCTCTTTTGTGAGATGGGACGAAATGCTTCCAGACAATTTAAAAAGGGCTCTGTTCTGGGCCCAGTGCTCTTCAACATCTTCATCAACGATTTGGATGAGGGGATAGATGGGGAACTCATCAAATTTGCAGACGACACCAAGCTGGTAGGAATAGCCAATACTCCAGAAGATAGGCTTAAGATACAGGAGGATCTGGACAGACTCGAACACTGGGCGCTATCTAACAAAATGAAATTCAATGGTGAAAAAAGTAAGGTTCTACATTTAGGCAGGAAAAATCAAATGCACAGGTATAGTATAGGTGGTACCTTGCTCAATAGTAGTAACTGTGAGAGGGATCTCGGAGTCCTAGTGGACGATCACTTCAATATGAGTCAGCAGTGTGCTGCAGCTGCCAAAAAAGCCAACACAGTGCTAGGCTGCATTAACAGAGGGATAGAATCAAGATCACGTGAAGTACTAATACCACTTTACAATGCCTTGGTAAGGCCACACCTGGAATACTGCATCCAGTTTTGGTCACCATGATGTAAAAAAGATGTTGAGACTCTAGAAAGGGTACAGAGAAGAGCAACAAAGATGATTGGGGGACTGGAGGCTAAAACATATAGGGAACGGCTGCTGGAATTGGGTATGTGTAGTTTAACGAAGAGAAGGGTGAGGGGTGACATGATAGCAGTGTTCCAATATCTCAGGGGCTGCCACAAAAAAGAGGGAGTCAAGCTATTCTCCACAGCACCTGAAAGCAGGACAAGAAGCAATGGATGGAAACTAATCAAGGAGAGAAGCAACCTAGAACTAAGGAGAAACTTCCTGACAGTTAGAACAATTAACCAGTGGAACAACCTGCCTCCAGAAGTGGTGAATGCTCCAACACTGGAAGTTTTTAAGAAGAGACTGGACAGCCATTTATCTGAAATGGTATAGGGTTTCCTGCCTGAGCAGGGAGTTGGACTAGATGACCTCCAAGGTCCCTTCCAACTTATTATTATTATTATTATTATTATTATTATTATTATTATTATTATTATTATTATTATTAATGTTATTTATTGCATTTATAATATGCCACAATAAAATGACTCTTGGTGCTTTTATAATCATAGAAACAATTATAACAATTTATGTTATACATACAGTGTGCAAATCAACACCGCATTTCCAATTGTTACTAATCAGGGTTTCCATCTTTCTCTGTTTCCAGTGCTTTCATATTTTCCATTATCAGATTTCTCAAGTACGATACAGAATTTGTGAGTGCCAAAAGTAAATTTAAGTAAATTTTTTAAAAGGAAGAAAATAATCAAAACAGTATTATGCAATGAGTATTGTGAATTGTGAATTAAGGCTAAAGCCACACTTGGCCATTAGGTGCTCTCCAAGTGACTTTAATGCTATTGCTCATCCTAGTCTATTTCACAGAGTTATTGTACAGATGAAATTGTACACAGAATACTTATATTTTGCCTGGAGCTCCTACAGAAAATGTAGAATATACATTTACTTAAAACATATATTTTAGAAATCATGATTAAAAAAACAAATTCAGCAAGAAATGTCACGACCCATAGAGATGTCTCAGTGCAATCCATCATTCTTTGCTTGTTTGAAGTGTCCATTAGAAAAGTTAATTATCTAAGACCCAGTTCTTGCTGAAAGCAAAGTGATTTGCATTTGCACTGCTTTTAAGCAACATATGTCAGGATATGCAGCTTAATGGAGGAGGAAGGATGAGTTTAAATGACTGAAATGGTACTGCTTAAAAGCAAATTTGGTATATTGAGATATTAATAAAGAAAACAATGAAAGGTGGCATTATTTACTTACTGCAAATGAGTTTATTTCCTTGCAGTCTTATTTTCAAATATGAATTTGATTTCTGAATTAATATGAATACCAGTAAATTGCATAGAGTTTTTAAGCTGTGAACCATCCTCTCTCCTTTTTAATACACACACAAAATGAATATAATTGAATTAGACTGACTTAAGACTTGACAGCTCTACTTGTTCTTCATTGTTATCTTGAAAACCACCAGTTAGCTTGCTATAAATCACAAACACATGTACAATAAACGAATAACAGAGTTGGAAGGGACCTTGGAGGTCTTCTAGTCCAACCCCTGCTCAAGCCGGAGACCCTAAACCATTCCAGACAAGTGTCCTTCCAATCTCCTCTTAAAAACCTCCAGTGTTGGAGCACCCACAATTTTTGGAGGCAAGCCATTCCACTCTCCTTGATAATCTGCATTACTTCTTGTCCTGCTCTCAGGGGCTTTGGAGAATAGGTTGACCCCCTCTTCTCTGCGACAGCCCCTCAAAAATTGCATGACTGCTATCATGTCACCCCTAGTCCTTTTCTTCATTCGACTAGAGAAGACATGCCCAATTCCTGCAACAGTTCATTGTATGTTTTAGTCTCCACCCCCAATCATCTTTGTTGCTCTTCTCTGTACTCTTTCTAGAATCTCAACATCTTTTTTGAATTGTAGTGACTAAAACTAGACACGTGTGGTCTTACCAAAGCAGTATAAAGTGGTGATAACACTTCACATAATCTTGATACTATCCTTCTGTTGATGCAGTCTAGGACTGCATTGGCTTTTTTGCATTTTGTTGGACAGGATCCCATGTTCAAATCTGCCAAGATCTTTCTGTATCTTCCAAAGTGTTGCCTCCAGCTTAGTGTTGTCTACAAATTTAGATGTTGTCTCCATCCTCTCATCTAAATCATTTATGAAGCTGTTGAAGAGTATTGAACCTAAGATATAACCTTGGGGTCCCCCACTGCATGTTTCCCTCTATGTAGATGTATTGTAGTTCCATTGAGAACCACACGCTATGTGCTGTTGATCAGCCAGTTACGAATCCATCTGGTGGTGATTCTGTCTATCTCACATTTTTCTATCTTATCAAGAACTGGGTTGTGGTCTACCTTGTCAAATACCTTATTAAAGTTGAAGTATACTATGTCCACAACATTTTGCTGATCCACCAATTTAGGCACTATGTCAAAGAAGGCAATAAGGTTTGTCTGACATCTGTTTTTGACAAATCCATGTTGGCTTCTAGAAAGAGCTTTGCTTGCTTTGCTTGTTTCTAAAGTGTCTGCAGATACATTGCCTGATTATCTTTTCCAGGATCTTCCCAAGTATTGATCTTTTTTTCTTGTTTTTTACATGCTAAAAAAAACTTTTTATTACTATTTTTGACATTTGTTGCAAGTCTTAGCTCATTCTGAGCCTTAGCTTTCCTGACTTCATCTTTGCATAGATACTGGCATTCTGCTGTAATTATGTGTCCCTCACAACTAAAATAATCTCTGGTCAATATTGTGTAAATACCATTGTAGTCAAATAATATAATGCACTACTTATGGGGGGAAGGGATTCTGGGTTAAGAAAACTTGTCTGGAGCATCTGAACTGATATGACGTTCCTCCCTAACAAAAATTATACTATTATATTGAAATCATGTTCCTGATTAGGGTATCTAATTTCTGTAGTGTAACTAATTTGCTGATCCCTTCCAAATCAAGAATCGAACTTCTTCTCAATTACATCCCAACTTATCTTTGGCTTTTTGCAGACTTAAAAAAACAACCAACTACCTAGATTACAAGTTAAACCAAATATTCCACCGTGAGGCCTGTATCCATACATTCAGCTGATCCAGCAGTGTACATCTGGCCTCTCTCTGTTTTTAAAGTTTAACTTATGGTCTCAGAGGCAGTTTCATTATATCTGGAATGCTGAACAATTCTTGGCAAGCACCAAGATTTTCTCAGCCTCTCCATCATAGTAACTGAAAAGACATTTGTTGGCATAAAAGGTAATAGGCAAGTTGTGCTCTACAGCAGGGCTTTTCAACTTTTTCACCCATTGGACCACTTTTAGGACATGGCAACATCCAAGTAGCACCAGTCGCCTAGCAAGGTGTCAAAAACTTGATGACACCCCCCCCCAAAAAAGGAAAAAAGTGATGAAGTACAGGTAGTCCTCGACTTACAACATTTTGCTTAGTGACTGTTCAAAGTTATAATGGCACTGAAAAAAGTGCCCCCCAAGCCACAGCCAAGCAAGACACCTGCCTGCCTGCCCAGCGGCGCTCTTCCTCCTGTCCGAGGTTTTCACTGTTGTGAACATTTCTGTTGAGGATTGGCAGCGGGGGTGGGGTAGGGGGTGTTTGGTTTTTATTCCCCCTGACTGCTGGGTGGTTGCAGCAGGTTTTGGTCACTTCACATGACCCTGGGACACTGTGACCATCATAAATATGAATCAGTCGCCAAGCATCTGAAATCACAAGACCCTGGAGATGCTGCAACATTCCAGCTGATCGGCACTTCTTCTGGGCTCAGAGGCGCCAGGATCAGCGCCAAGCTCCAGCTGGAGCCTGGCACTGATCCTGGCGCTTTTGCTGAGCCCTGACAGCCCTGCAGCTCCAGCCGATTCTCGCTCAGGCTTGTGTGATGCTGCCACCAGTTCAGGTTATTCCCTCCCTTGCTACCACTTTTATAAGATAGTCGGGTACCACCTGCCAAGTGCCAATGTACCACAGGTGGTACCCGTACCACTGGTTGAAAATCCCTGCTCTACAGCCTGTAGGATCTGGCAGAGAAATAATTCTCTGGATTTGAGGTTTGATGCAGATTCTAGATTTTCACAAGTATAACTGGTGTCCATATGAATATCCCCATCTATTATCTATAACTTGGTGGCTCTTTTAAGGGATAAGAGTGATAAATTCACCTTCCTTTTTCTATTTACACATCACAGATTTTGATTTCTGCATATTTCTGACACTCTATTATGTAGTTAGCAGCGAAAATGAAAGTCTAACTCAGATCAATCTTATCCTGCTCCGAGGTCATTTAAGTGTAAAGTTTATTTTGCTACTCCTAAGGAATAGCCACGTTTTTATGAGTAGAATATAGAGTCATCTGAGGCCAGCACAGCTTTGATCATGACTAAGCCTGGCACTAGAATCATATTCTAGTATGGTCCCAGGAAATAGAATAGAATGGAATAGAATGGAATAGAAGACTCTTCATCTGATTCTAAAAAAATAAAAAAAAATCTAAAAAATAAACGTCCTCCTCAGAGCAATTTCTGTATTTCCAACTCTGAGATATAACGCGTCTTCCCACGACCTGGGAGAATTGTATTAGGATTGCGTGTGGAGGGGGCTAGGTTAGAGAAGGCTGGTTTAAAGAAACAGCATTTTTTTAATGAAAACAGGAGGTCTTTTTGTAAATCGATGTTAATTGGAAAGGCCTGAAGTTTCAGTGAGTCAGGCAGCCTTTATCCTCAGTTGCTGAGTTGAACTCAAGCCTGGCATGACAGTAGAGTCAGAAGCAAACATAAAACCCTCCTACAATTTTACAGTGTGTTCGTTAACAGAGAGTCAACCAAAAGATATTTGCTAACTCCTTTGCTGATTGGATGATTAGTACTAGGTTCTCCTCATCAAAACTAACATTGACTCAAAAACAGCTGGGACAATTTAGAGTCCTGAAGAACGGACATTTATCAGCAATGCAAATAGCAGTTACTTTTACAGTAAAGATAGTATTTATGTCACCTTACTCACTGGGCCATGAAGCAACTTTGTTGTACTATACTATATTGTTGTACTATACCTTACTCATAGGGCCATGAAGCAACCTTGTTGTACTTCCTATTTTGGATAAAAAAACACACACCTTAAAACATAAAGTAGAAAAGAAGAGTTAACTTTACTTGTTCAATGAATAAATGTATAACTGACACGGGCAAAAAAACCAGTGTCTTACACAAAAATAATTTACAGCAGATTGACAAACTACAAATAGTCCTAAATATGGGGTAGTTTCCTGATAGTAAGCTAGTAAATTTAGGTCTCAGATACTGTCCACAAAGCTATGCTTCCAGAGTGCAATATTTATTTGGATGGTTCCATCAGCCTTTCTTCCTAACCACAGTAATGACAAAATGACAAAACGTGCATTGTGACATTACGATTGCAAGCTCCACTCTTTAACACTTGCACCACCACATCACACATGAGTACATGAAGAACAGGTCTGGCATCACTCTGCGTGCCCCATCCCCCTGCCTCATGGAGACGCCTACAGTTGGTCCTGGTTTAGTTCAACAGTTGCTTCACTTTGCTCAAAGTGGACGTGAAGGCAGTAACCCCGTTTGCTTAATCATATACCTAGCTCAACCTCTTTAAACAAAAGATGAGAGGACGTAGAGAAATCCCAATGAAATGGGATTTTATCTAAGGCTAATGCAAAAAAAAAAAATTAGCACGGAGCAGAGAGGATCTTTTTCCTGTTAAAGCCTACGGTCTGTTTCTCAGTATTTTTCTTCTAGTTTGGTTGGGGAGAAAACCTTGAGTTGATGTACTGAATTGTAGTTTGTCTAAGTGTCTAGTACCTGCCAATGGACTAAAATATTTCATTTAAAACACAGGATGTGAATTTATCAGGCCAACTGCCTTACAAGCTTCTTTTTTCCCAACAGTCTCTAAATTAGTTTTCGAAAAGTGATGCTCCTATGTGTTGCTCATTGATCAGAGGAATGTTTTTAGCTTTATTGTGCAAGAGCCAGAAATTAATCCTTTACTGTAAACTCTCTCTCTCTTTTTCTGTTGATCTTAACAAAGAAAAGAAAACAGATCTATCCTGTACTTTATGTAACTTCCTGGTTGCTGATGAAAATAATATTGATCGTGTGCTGTGCTGCTAAGTGTCTTGTTATCAGCTTTTTGGTTTATGATGTTAAAAAGAAAAGAGAAGAAGGTGTCAAAAAATCTGATCACGCCAAGAAACTGATGGTTAGATACTAAGAGCTGTTTCATAATGCAAGAAAATATCAATATGGCTACCCATCTATTGTTCTGAGAATGAACACACATTTCCCTTCACTGATTGAATATCTATAGGAGTCTAAACTATAGGAGTCTAGACTAAAATGTTCCTGAAAGTGGAAGAGAAATTAAATTAGAAAAGAGAAGTGGCTCATTTGATGGGGGGAAGGAACGGAGGGAGGAAGGAAGGAAGGAAGGAAGGAAGGAAGGAAGGAAGGAAGGAAGGAAGGAAGGAATCAGTTAAGAAAAAGCAAAAGTCAGAAAGAAAATAAAAATGATTATCACCTGCTACATGTGCAGAAGCAAGACAAAATTCTGGACATTTCATTGCCTGCACCTCACCATGATACTATACAAAAATCTTCCAAAGATGGAAAGGAAGGGAAAAGAATTAAACAATTAAACAAAATAATTTAAACAATTAAAGTGCTGCTTGTGAATCTGCTCCCATTATTGTTGCAATAAAGTTTCTACAAACTTTATTTGGTTCAGGTTTTAACGGAATAAGGTATACGAAAGGTGCAAAAGAAACAACCTAGAAATAATAAGAGTTCTGCAGCCAGATCCACTCAATTCTTTCTACAGTATTGTACTTTGTCAAATGTTTTTCTGGATGGTGGACAACTCTCAGCAGTGGGAAACAGGTAAAGTCAGAAGTATTGACTAATTGCTTTGTTTATCACTCGCTACATGCACAGAATCAAGACAGAATCAGTGGAAGAGATGGATTGATTACATCCAGAATAAATATGGGACTAAAAAGTTTCACTTAGCATTTGAATAAGTAGCGGATATATATGATGTATAACTAGCTTGTAGTTATTTTACTAAGAGTTAAAGTGCGATAGAATTTAATATTTTATTGTTGTTTGCATATTTCAGATTATATTTGTTTGTATTTTTATACCCTGTATTTTGCTCTGGGAAGTCGGGGAGGGGGGAGAGGAGGGTTGGGGGGGTTGGGGAGAGGGGAGGGGGAGGAGGGGGGTTGTATTCAAAAATGTATTGTAAAACTTTTCAATAAAAAAAAGAATCATTTGGCAATGAGTCAAAACAGATTCAGTAAAGGCAGCCTATCAACAAAGTGGGCAGCAAATTTGATGCAGTATGTTTTTTGGCAATTTCAGGGATCAGCAATGGGAAAAGACCCATTGTCAAGGCACATGTAGGGTAATTAAATGTATTGCCTTAAATTCTAAAACAGGTTATTCTAATCTAAACTCTTACTCAAAATAAAGAAAACAAAGTCATCATTTTTTAAAAAAACCCAATTGAATTGGGGAAATAGGAACAAGAATGTTTAGTTCAAAGACTTATTCTCATAACCCATTTTTTTAAACACTCCAGCCTTCCACAAATCTTAAGATTTCGGATGTGTAGGGACACTAGAATGTCCCATTTTCTCAGGAATTTCATAGTTCTAATACTTTTGGATGGCACCAAGATGGAAAAGGATCAGTCTATTTGGAATTGAATGTTTAAGAGCCTTCTTAAAGAATAATATAGTTCGTTTTCTGATAACTCAGGAATTCTGGGAGTTGAAGTCCATGAGTCATAAAAGAGCCGAGGTTGCCTACCCCTGACCTATACTGAATCAGTGGGTGGGAAATGTGTAACCTTTCAGATAGGCGAGAATTCCCAGCATCTCTCACCCATATTACTGGGGCTGCTGGGAGTGTGTGCGCCAGAAACATGTGGAAGATTTCTTCTCCCTTCCTTGTGCCGAGTAGTTCTATTTTTATTTCCAATATACAGTTGCTCTACGACTAAATTACCTGTTTAAACTTTTTTTTCCTTTTCCTTTTCAAGAAATGACCTCTGTTTAACTATCGCCCTCCGTTTAACGCGGTCATATTACCCATTATGGATTATATCTGGAATGAGTGCGCCTGGAATGGCTGCAGCTGCATTGGCTCTTGAAGGCGAATACTTTTGGGAGGGATAGTAAGGGCTATAGGCCACATGATCAGGAAGATTTTAATGTGTTTGAGCAACATGGTGGAACTAAGGTAACATACGACATACGACCAAAAATCTTTGCTGGCATGGCGAGTTTCTAATTGTTTTGGAACTGTTGGTGAGACCGTTAAAAGTCGTTGGTGCTGTTTGAATTTGTTCTACCAGCAGCAAGATCTGACTGGTGGCCCAGTGATGGATTGTATTGCAAATCAGGGCTGTTTCCAGAGGAGGCAGAGGAGGAGAGGACCTGGAGCTTATGGAGCGAAGGAACTGGATGAGGCTGTCGGCAGGCCCAGAGGAAGAGAGAGAGGCTTTTGGAGGAGTTGGTGGTGGGTGGCAGCGTGCTCCAGGGGCGAAAAGAAGCAAGGCCCCTTTAAGGAAAAGGTGGAAGAGTCAGGATCAGAAAAAGGAAAAAAGGCGAGGTTGTCAGAATACAAGCTAACTTGAGGGCTAATCCACATGGAGCCCCATTTCCATCTGTCCTGTTTGCCATCGTTCACTCCCTAGAGACTAAAATGGACAATGTGAAATTTGAGCGGGCCACGAACAAGGAGTATATATCGGAGGTGGTGACCCATTGAGAGCTGTATGCAACGAAATTTCATTTTGATGTATGCCGATTGGTGTACATTCAAAGTGACAATAAAATTATCATCATCATTATCATTATTATTTACCAGATCTAATTTGTTACGGCATCAGCCTGCCTTGCACCGACTGATTGATTTATGTGACGTTTGGGCGTTTGGAGCCGATAACGAATTCCATGCACTTTTATTGCAATGACTACCCAAGCCCGGGAGTACAGCCCGCTCTGCTCCGTGTTAACACGAGGAGGTTTTAGAACGGGACAAAGCGCGTCAATAAGAGCAGGACGGGGGTGCCCGGCTTATTAGGAGGAGGAGGAGGAGGAAGGGGCTAGTATCTCTCCACACGGTTTCCCCCGAAGCGTGTGTAACCCAGCGGACGAGCGAGAGGGAACTCCGACGGCGAGGGCCTTTGAAACGCAGCCAGCGCCGCCGCCGGGTCCAGTCTCGGGGCTTGTCCCGCCCGGAGCAGGAAAAATGCAGAACCGAATCCCAGCCACCCGGTGCCGACTTAGCAGAAGCCAGCGCTCGCTCTTGTAGGAACGGAAGGAAACCAGTCCTCGTCCCGGGAAGGCCGTGGGAACGAGGCAAGAGACGGGCAGGGGCTACCCAGGGGAAGGCAACCCCGGTTCTGCAAAGGTTAACCTCCCTTCCCCACGCCCCGCCCCCGGCGCCGGAGGAGCCCGCCCCCGCCCGGCCGCTGATTTAGCTGGTGCCGTTGCCTTGGCCGCCGGTTTGGGGCTGCCTGTGCTCCGGGTTAGGGACGCATCGGCGGAGAGCAGCGGGCAGATGTCGGGCATCTGAGCGCGGTGAGTGAGTGAGTAAGAGTCTGCCTGCCACAGAGACAGAAGGGGCAGATGGAGACAACGTCCCGGCACGGGGACATGCCTGCGCCGACTTTTCCAACGGCGCCTTTGCTAAGGCGGGGAGGGTGTGGGATTTGAAGGTGTGCGTTTTGCTGTTTGGCTCTGGCTTCCCTCTCCGAGCCTCTCATTCTGCAGGGAGGTGGCATCCATCCGTTCCCTGGCTGAATAATAAGCTGGAGTTATCTGTTTGGCTGGGTTCGCACGACTCTCTAACTTCGAGGATGTACGGTTCTGCTTTTAGCCAGGCTTTCTTTTTTCTTCTTCTTCTTCTTCTAGTGCGGACACAGCCTTCCCAAATTGGAGGGCAAAGATGAGAGGAATCTGGGGGCTTTCCATCCTCAAGGTCAAAAAAAGGGATTGGGAGCAGGTGCTGTTCCTGTGAACGTCTGAATTGACTTCAAAGATGCAGCCCTGTTTTCTGGTCTATTCCCCACCACCACCACCACCTTCTCTCTCTCTCTCTGGATGGTGTGGCTGGGCAAATACATAAGTACCAGCCAGTGCAGGCAGAAAGTGAGTAGAGAGTATTGCTGGAGTGGGGTAATCCCAAAATAAATAGAAGTGGCAGCAACCTTTTATTGCCTCAACTTCCCAGAGAAAAAGAAGGGATTGGGATTAGTCAGTACTACCTAAGTTTCTTTTTTCCTTCTCCTATCTTCTCCTGTCTTTTCATGTTTGGTAAAGGTTTTGTTCAGAAGGCCATTTTCCCCATATTGGCTGGGTTTCCAAAGGATATCAGTTTTAAAAAATATTGGCTTTGGCAGTTTTGTGTGTCGTGGAAATGCAGTCTTTGTGTACACCATTGGTCCTAAACTCATGGCTGTATCGGTCAAAGAGACTGCAGGTGTGGTGGGTCCCCTTTTCACGGCCAGCGCTCTAGGGTACTTTGCCCAGGTGGAAGGTTGAATGAGATGGTCGGCTCAGTTTACTCTTGTGGAATATTTTGGGACCAATTCATGCTTATATCTGAGGCAAATTCAGTGTTGGTCTTCCAAGTTCCCACTCGGACCCAGCACAATGAAGCGGAGGAAACTATATCTCTGAGATGTTCTACAGTTCTTAGCTTTGGCTAAGCAGGGCTGGATGTGATTAATACTTGGATGGGATACCAGGAAATCCCAGGATTGTAAACTAGGTTGGAAAGGGGGGAGGAGAATCTAGAAGAAGAAAATGGCAAATAGTTGTACTCTTACCAACAAAACTACACTGACATGTTCCCCTTACGGATTTTTTTAGGTGAAGCAGAAAAAAATGAACTTATGAGTTATGGTTTCAATCATTAGAAAAAAGGGGAGGGTTGTAACTATACAGTAAGAAATAAGTCTATTTCTACCTATAATTGCTGCAAAGAAAATTGGAAGATCTATTTTTATTTTCTTTTTGCACATTTGACTTTTTCTTTATTTCTTTTCTTCATTTTCTTTAATTCATAAATATTCTTATTATGAACATTGCACACACACATATCATACACATGTTCAAGAAGTCACCACGACATGAGCTCTCCTGGACAGAGCCATCATTTGTGTTTCATCTGTAAAATAAAAGTGGAAACCTCAAGTATGATTTTCTTTAAAAAAAATGTACTTGATAGTCTGTAATTTTCAAATAAGAATCAATCACTGGAATTCTGATGCAGGTATCATATTTGTTTCCTATCTGTAGCTGTAACCGATTCAGATTCTGCCTCTCAAAGGCCAATATTTGGGTTTGTAGTTCCTACTTGAGTGTCAGTCACTTTATAGGAAAGCTTAATCCTAATTCACATTCCATGCTTCATTAAATGGCTAGTTTGCTCATTTTGTGAAATGTGCATGAATCAAATAAAACTATAGTGGAGTAAACTCTTAGCTTCATTTTATTTGCTCAGCTGTTTGGAGAACACACTTGAAGTGTTTCTTTTTCTTTGCTGTTTATAAAAAAGCAGGTGTTTTTTTTGAAAAAAATAAATTTGGCTGTGTTGCTTTTTGGAGACGTGCATATTCTTTTCTTTTGTCCCAGTCTCCTTTTGTTCCTTGGTACTTTGATCACACACAGAATTGGGCACTCTTGAAGATTTATGTGTAAGCACTGGTGTTGAAAAAAATAATAATGAAGCCCGATTATTCAAAGGTGAGAACAGTATTTGAAACAAAGCTTCTTACAGTCATGGCAGGTAACACTGTATAGCCATGAAAATGTTACCATCTTATATTAAAAGTGAGATAGGAGTTTGCAACAGTGATTAGGTAGAAAGCTGATTTATTTTAAACTGGGATTCAGCCATAAACTTGTGTGATTTATAGTCTGCAAATTACGTATCTGGAGCTTTTAATGTATTGCCAGAACATAGATAAAATATAAAGGATAGACTCTCCCTGCTGGCAAAAGGAGTGCTTTTTTTAAAGAACGAATTTTCATAGGATGAGTGTTTTAGTCAGTTATGAAAAACAGGGTTAAGCAATTGTACTAATTAACATCTGTATTCATTTGGGATTGAGACACATGTGAATGGCTTTTTTTTAAGGGTACTAACTACAATTCAGAATAATATGTTCTATTTACTGTTTATGGAAAGGTCATGGTCAACAGAAGGCATAGCTTATAAGTCAGAGTCACAGAGTCTGGTAGACAAATAGCTTTTAGAGGGCAAATTATGCATAAAATAGAAATGCACCACAGAGATAAAATGCTACTAAACTGGGTGGTAACAATACATTTCCGGTTATTAAGTACTATAGCTGGGATTTCAACACAGATACACCCAAGTGCTTAATACTAAGATTTTGAATATGTTTCTTGAGTTGTCCCTAATGTACATGCAAGTATTTGGTAAAGTCTGTTTCAAAAAGGTAGTAGAACAATAATTGATTGCTTGTTCTTTCATCTCAGCGGTTCCCTTAAGCATTGTCTCAGATGCAACCTAACTATCATGGCCCAGATGGACCTGAATATGACTTTGGGAAATATTTTCATAGTCATGTGTTACTTAAAATCTGACTATGTACTTTTAAATATCCAGGGACGCGGTGGCTCAGTGGGTTAGGACGCTGAGCTTGTTGATCAGAAGGTCGGCAGTTTGGCGGGTTGAATCCCGAGTGCCACGTAACAGAATGAGCGCCTGTTACTCATCCCAGCTTCTGCCAACCTAGCAGTTCGAAAGCACGTAAAAATGCAAGTAGAAAAATAGGGACCACTACGGTGGGAAGGTAACAGTGTTCCGTGCGCCTTTGGCGTCTAGTCATGCCGGCCACATGACCACGGAGACGTCCTCGGACAAGCGCTGGCTCTTCAGCTTTGAAATGGAGATGAGCACCGGCCCCTAGAGTCGGAAACGACTAGCACGCATGTGCGGGGGAACCTTTACCTTTATCTTACTTTTAAATATGAAATTAGCTCTCCACCCAAAATTTCTTTACCTCACTCCAACTTGTGTGTTGGAATGTGGTGCCAGAGGAAAATATCTGAAATTCTTCAAAGGGTCTATATAGTCTGATCTTAGTAAGTATGTATTTATAAAGCTATTACATTAAGATGGATTTTGGAATGATTAAAAAAAAGCTCACAAAATTGTCTTGCCACAATAGCTTGCTATTTTGTACAGGTAATCCTCGGTTTATGACCACAACTGGAACTAGAATTTCTGTTACTAAGCAAGGAGATTGTTAAATGAACCATGCCCAATTTTGGGACTCTTTGCACTGTTGTTCAAGCGAAGCACTCTAGTTGTTAAGTGAACCATACACTCATTAAGTGAATCTGGATTCCCACATGGGAAGGTCGCAAATGCCTGGGAAGGTGATGCCTGGGAAGGTCGCAAATGGGAATCACATCATCAGAGAATGCTATAACCACCGTAAATACATGCCAGTTGCCAAGCCCCAGAGTTTTGATCACGTGATCACGGGGATGCTGCAGTGGTCATAAGTGCAAGGACCAGTTGTAAGTCAGTTTTTTTTCAGTAGTGTGGCTAAATGAAAGGTTGTAAGCCGAGGATTAGGGACGCGGTGGCTCAGTGGGTTAGGACACTGAGCTTGTCGATCAGAAGGTCGGCAGTTTGGTGGATCAAATCCCGAGTGCCGCGTAGCAGAGTGAGTGCCTGTTACTCGTCCCAGCTTCTGCCCACCTAGCAGTTCGAAAGCACGTAAAAATGCAAGTAGAAAAATAGGGACCACTACGGTGGGAAGGTAACAGTGTTCCGTGCGCCTTTGGCGTCTAGTCATGCCGGCCACATGACCACGGAGACGTCCTCGGACAAGCGCTGGCTCTTCAGCTTTGAAATGGAGATGAGCACCGGCCCCTAGAGTCGGAAACGACTAGCACGCATGTGCGGGGGAACCTTTACCTTTATCTTACTTTTAAATATGAAATTAGCTCTCCACCCAAAATTTCTTTACCTCACTCCAACTTGTGTGTTGGAATGTGGTGCCAGAGGAAAATATCTGAAATTCTTCAAAGGGTCTATATAGTCTGATCTTAGTAAGTATGTATTTATAAAGCTATTACATTAAGATGGATTTTGGAATGATTAAAAAAAAGCTCACAAAATTGTCTTGCCACAATAGCTTGCTATTTTGTACAGGTAATCCTCGGTTTATGACCACAACTGGAACTAGAATTTCTGTTACTAAGCAAGGAGATTGTTAAATGAACCATGCCCAATTTTGGGACTCTTTGCACTGTTGTTCAAGCGAAGCACTCTAGTTGTTAAGTGAACCATACACTCATTAAGTGAATCTGGATTCCCACATGGGAAGGTCGCAAATGCCTGGGAAGGTGATGCCTGGGAAGGTCGCAAATGGGAATCACATCATCAGAGAATGCTATAACCACCGTAAATACATGCCAGTTGCCAAGCCCCAGAGTTTTGATCACGTGATCACGGGGATGCTGCAGTGGTCATAAGTGCAAGGACCAGTTGTAAGTCAGTTTTTTTTCAGTAGTGTGGCTAAATGAAAGGTTGTAAGCCGAGGATTAGGGACGCGGTGGCTCAGTGGGTTAGGACACTGAGCTTGTCGATCAGAAGGTCGGCAGTTTGGTGGATCAAATCCCGAGTGCCGCGTAGCAGAGTGAGTGCCTGTTACTCGTCCCAGCTTCTGCCCACCTAGCAGTTCGAAAGCACGTAAAAATGCAAGTAGAAAAATAGGGATCACTACGGTGGGAAGGTAACTGTGTTCCGTGCTAGTCATGCCGGCCACATGACCACGGAGACGTCCTTGGACAAGCGCTGGCTCTTCGGCTTTGAAACGGAGATGAGCACCGGCCCCTAGAGTCGGAAACGACTAGCACGCATGTGCGGGGGAACCTTTACCTTTACCTTTAAGCTGAGGATTACCTGTAGCCTATAGCCTACATGGGATTAAAGTGCTTGGTGAGTGAACTACTGTATTGAGGAAGAGAGAGTAAATAAGAATCAGAAGGGTACATGCACTCCCCTTAAGTTCTCAGAGTTGAGAGATACAGGTGTTACATTATGTCACATCTTCATTTATGTGATTTCCATCTCTCTCCTTGGAGAAGGGGGAACATTTTCAGTTTATATACAGCAGACATGTCAAACACAAGGCCCGGGGGCCGGATCCGGCCCGCGAAGTGGTTTCATGTGGCCCACGAAGCCATCCTGGAAACAGTGAGGGAACGGCCCCCACTGCCTTGGCCCTGGCCCAGAGACCCTCCTTCTGCCAGAGACCCTCAGATCTGTCCCACTCCTGCCCAGACCCCCATAGGCACCCTTGATGCGAACGATGTAGAGCTGGCCATGCCCACCCAGTAGGCCATACGCACTCTAGCCACGCCCACCCAGTAGGCCACACCTACCCTGGCCATACATACCCGGCCCCTTGAGGGCAACCTCAATGCTGATGCGGCCCTCAATGAAATTGAGTTTGACACCCCTGATATACAGGGTAGTAGATCCTTGTGTGTTCTTTCTGCTGACTAACCAATTCACTTTATTTTTCAGTGTAACTCGGGATATGTAGTTTGACTCGGATATGCATCAGAGGATCCAGGATAGAGCAAATGCTGTTCCCACAAGCATCATTTAAATCACCCTATTCAGAAGGAGGTGATAGATTAAGTGACTAACATAAGTTTTATTGCATTTAAAATAGGCATTTTACAGATTAAACATTTACATTAAAAAAAGGATTATGTAAAGACGCCCCTCTAATTCTAATTATGTTGCATAGCAACATGTTATTTTTCAATGCTAGAAGATAAGACTTCTAAAATATGGATTTAGTTTTACTGTCAGCTCCAGTCAGATAATCATCTGGTTGTATTAATATGCATTTATATGCATATAAAAATAGTGTCCTGTAAGTAAATTATCTGTCAAAAAGGACTTATGTATGCTATAGTATAGCTGAATGATTGGACAGTTATTTTGCATCAGATTTTTTTTGGGGGAAAAAATCACTCTCCGTTGAACTAGGATACTGTATACAAGTAAATAAATAATGTTTTATCTTTCTATTCTATGCCAGATATTATATTCCCAAGTGCCTTGGGAGATGAAATGAACAATATTCTGATTGTGCTATCCCTCTCTTTTTTTTGTATTCAATACAAAGCATGAAATGAGAAAAATATACTGTTTATGGTTTGTTGGCTATTGATAGCAACTTGGGCATTTTTAACTTTGCTTTCTTTGAGTTTTGGAAGAACACCGGAAACTGTAACAAAAATATACCTTGTAGTAGGATGCAAATCCTAGATTTGCCTAGTTTGGACTCTTATTTTCAGCCCACTGTAATCAAGACATTTTAAGAACCTTGAGGGTGTCTCTTTATAGCTCTTTAAAATCAAAAATTGCTTGGATCTTCTCCTGCTCAAGAACATAAACAGTGCATGTTGACAATGTTAATTCAGCTTTGAATACTGTCCCATATATATATATATATATATATATATATATATATATATATATATATATATATATATATATATATATATATATAAAATCAGATTCCTGCAATGTAGATTTAGTAAAATACAATTAGTTTCCTGATTTAATTTCTTTAAAGTGAGTCAAGAATTGTACCCAGTAAAACACATGTCTTTTGTGCACAGGAAATCCCAAATTCATGAAGTTTCCAATCAATATATTGGAAACAGGCCCACAGTTGGAAAATATGTATATCTGCCAGCTAGTCTTTAAGGTTTGAGACTCAGTATATGGACCAATATTTTCCAACATACGAAGAGAAGTGTGACTTTTTTTTAAATCTTTTATTCACCATACAAAAAAGCCAAAAGAAACAAAATCTGAATGGTACTATATGAATGGGCGAGGTATGTTGGTGTGAATATGAGCCCAATTTTTTACATATACAGGTAGTCCTTGTTTTGCGACTTCTGATTTGACAAACGTTTATTGTTACAGTGGTGATTAAAAAAATACAGTCTTCACATTTATGACCTTTGCAGGCCTGAAAAACAAAGGAAAGCTTACTTAAGATCATAAGCACAGTCATGATTTCACATAGTGACTGCTTCACTTAATGACTTAGTTGCTGTTCCAGAATGTAGTCGCTAAACAAGGATAAGTATATGTTCTTTCCAACAGATAATGAGAGTTGTCTGAATATTATAGAAAGATAGTATTTTACTTTAGGACCCATGCAAGTAATCTCAGTTGCTATGTACATGTTAGTTACTTATTTCTTTGAGAGGATCCAAATATCAAATGTTATTTCTGAAGCTGTAGTATCTTTTTGGAGATCCTGTCACTTATCCTTCCTTGAGGGCAGGAAAAAAAACCCTGTGTTTTACTATAACAATTAGAAAAATTAAAAATGAAGCATACCAAGAAATAATTGAATTTATCATATTTTTATATGCACTAGGATTTGATAGCAATGAATGGAAACAGAATATTACTCCATGGTTAGCAGCATTTGTAGGAAAATAAAGTATCATGCAAAAGGCTTTGGGATATCCTAAGAGATTTTTTCCACATTATAGGCTGAATTGCCAAATCTTCCTTTAGAGCCCTACTCTGGGAATTTCTAAATGAAAGCTTAGCCATGACCCTTTTAGTTTAGACTCCATGTATAGACTCCCTAAACCATAATTTCAGAAGATCTCAAATTACGAAAGACTCTATAACCTAAATTTGTGGTAACTAGAGATATACTGGGTGTCTGCCTTTTACAAGTTTCAGAACGTTTGAAGTAATAACTTTAACTGGAAGAATATACTGTAGTATAAAGTGGCCTATAATATCATACAGGATTGCACAATACATTTTTTTTAAATGTGGCTTCTTTCTATATTTGTTTTTCATGGTTAGGTCATCACTGAAAGAAAGTGTTGCCAACTGTTGATTGTTTTGTTGTGGATCTTTTTGACTAAGATTCTTTTTGCAGCTTGGTTAACAGTCATTTGCAGCTGGAATTCCAATACATTTGAATATCTGGTTTAAATATATACTGCTCAAAAAATAAAAGGAACACAAGATAAGACATCCTACTATTATATACAGTACATTGTGTTGTTTAAGTGTTTCCTTTATTTTTTGAGCAGTATATTTTCCTTAGACTAAATATAGAATAAAAAAATATTTAGTATCTCTAGCAATGTTGTGTAAATTGCATTGGGATGCATGTCAGTCAAGAACCCATTGGATATTGACAATTACTTGTTCTTTGACTATATTTTTGAATAAATTGATGATGCTTCTAGAATTCTTCTATTCATTTATTAAACATTTTAAATATCTGTCTTTAAAAAATATATAGCATTCCTGTCAATTCTGTTCAAATCTTTCTTTCTTTTAAATAGAGGTTTTAATATGCCCCTACCTAATTCAAGTCTTCTAATAACTATTTCTAGATTAACTGCACTTTATACAGTCATGGCCGAAATTGTTGGCGCCCCAGAAATTTTTCCAGAAAATCAAGTATTTCTCACAGAAAAGTATTGCAGGAACACATGTTTTGCTATACACAGGTTTATTCCCTTTGTGTGTATTGGAACACAACAAAAAAGGAAGGAAAAAAAGCAAATTGGACATAATGTCAAACAAAACTCCAAAAATGGGCTGGACAAAATTATTGGCACCCTTTCAAAATTGTGGATAAATAAGATTGTTTCAAGCATGTGATGCTCCTTTAAACTCACCTGGGGCGAGTAAAAGGTGTGGGCAATATAAAAATCACATCTGAAAGCAGATAAAAAGGAGAGAAGTTCACTTAGTCTTTGTATTGTGTGTCTGTGTGTGCCACACGAAGCATGGACAACAGAAAGAGAAGAGAACTGTCTGAGGATTTTGAGAACCAAAATTGTGGAAAAATATCAACAATCTCAAGGACAGGAAGGCCTGGAGGAACGTTGTCCATAGGGTCGCGATGGGTCGGACACGACTTCGCAACTAACAACAACAACATCAACAATCTCAAGGTTACAAGTCCATCTCCAGAGATCTAGATTTGCCTTTGTCCACAGTGCGCAACATTATCAAGAAGTTTGCAACCCATGGCACTGTAGCTAATCTCCCTGGTCGTGGATGGAAGAGAAAAATTGATGAAAGGTTGCAACGCAGGATAGTCCGGATGGTGGATAAGCAGCCCCAAACAAGTTCCAAAGGAATGCAAGCTGTCCTGCAGGCTCAGGGAGCATCAGTGTCAGCGTAAACTATCCGTTGACATTTAAATGAAATGAAACGCTATGGCAGGAGACCCAGGAGGACCCCACTGCTGACACAGTTTAACTGGGGTTTTATTTGTTCAGGGACGTATATAATTTTTTAAGCTGTTTTTAACTTTTGTATTTTTTGTTTTAACCACCCTGTAAACCGCCCTGAGTCCTTCGGGAAAGGGCGGTATATAAATATAATAAAATAAATAAAATAAATAAAAAAGCAAGATTACAGTTTGCCAAAATGTACTTGAGTAAGCCAAAATCCTTCTGGGAAAACGTCTTGTGGACAGATGAGACCAAGATAGAGCTTTTTGGTAAAACACATCATTCTACTGTTTACCGAAAACGAAATGAGGCATACAAAGAAAAGAACACAGTACCTACAGTGAAATATGGTGGAGGTTCAATGATGTTTTGGGGTTGTTTTGCTGCCTCTGGCACTGGGTGCCTTGAATGTGTGCAAGGCATCATGAAATCTGAGGATTACCAAAGGATTTTGGGTCACACTGTAGAGCCCAGTTTCAGAAAGCTGGGTGTGTTTCCGAGATCTTGGGTCTTCCAGCAGGACAATGACCCCAAACATACGTCAAAAAGCACCCAGAAATGGATGGCAGGAAAGCGCTGGAGAGTGCTGAAGTGGCCAGCAATGAGTCCAGATCTGAATCCCATTGAACACCTGTGGAGAGATCTTAAAATTGCTGTTGGGAAAAGGCGCCCTTCCAATAAGAGAGACCTGGAGCAGTTTGCAAAGGAAGAGTGGTCCAAAATTCTGGGTGAGAGGTGTAAGAAGCTTATTGATGGTTATAGGAAGCGACTGATTTCAGTTATTTTTTCCAAAGGGTGTGCAACCAAATATTAAGTTAAGGGTGCCAATAATTTTGTCCAGCCCATTTTTGGAGTTTTGTTTGACATTATGTCCAATTTGCTTTTTTCCTCCTTTTTTGTTGTGTTCCAATACACACAAAGGGAATAAACCTGTGTATAGCAAAACATGTGTTCCTGCAATACTTTTCTGTGATTTTCTTGATTTTCTGGAAAAATTTCTGGGGTGCCAACAATTTCGGCCATATATCCCTGTAATATGTTCCATAATTATCTTAAAAGAGGCAGTTCTGTACAGTACATACTTATCTTGAAGTAAGTCCAAGTAAACTCAATTGTATTATATAATGTTTTGTTTTGGTGGTTGACTTATACCAACAAAAGACTTTTTTTAAAAAAATGTGATGACGCTGGATTTAATATTTGATTGCATAAATGCAGTGTTCACAATGCCAGAGTTTTATGTTTCTGGCAACTCTGATTTGCCAGAATGCTGGTTGCTCCATTCTGTATCATTTGTGGCTTTGAAATATTGTAGTCTTTGAAGACAGCGTGATAGAGAGCATATTACAGTAGTGTAGTCATGGGTAACTGTCATCACAACCAGCCTTCAGGGAGGACCACAATAGGTGCAGAAGCAGAAACTAGAAAAAGGCCCTGCCTAGTTACAGTTTCAACCTGCTTATTTAGAACAAGTCCCAAATTTCTCCTAGAGTGCACTGTTGAAGGTTTACCACCGTCTCAACAATCTTTCTTCGAAAGAAAACATTTAAGCCTGAGCAACAGCTGTTTGAGTTGGCTGGATCCCATGTAAGCTTCTTAAGGCCTCTGGTAGAACCTTATTTCTCTGAAAGGTGACTGTCACCTCCCTTATCCAGCCATTCACCTCTCCCTGGCCTCTTGTAGAAGCCATGTTGAATATGGATTTAGCCCACAGCTAAATCTAGTTTTTATGTATTGTCCTGTTCACCGCCCTGAGTCCCTCGGGAGAAGGGCGGTATACAAATTAAATAAATAAATAAATAAATAAATAAATAAATAAATAAATAAATAAATAAATAAATGACCAAGCTCATTCTACAGATCACCCTGTGCAATTCCTCAGAATCAGAAACCCCAACGTATCGTAGGTAATCTCAGAAGACCGGTTACCTCCTTAGATATTGTACAGTATCTAGACATGAATGAATTAAGAAGTGTTATCAGCCAAACATGTCAGGTGTACATCTGGCCAAACATCTTGTAGCCATCCTCAGGTAAATCTTGTGCCTCCCCACTGAAAATGATTGGGTAAAATAAATATAGCCACATGGGTATGCTTTACTGGTACAATAAGGTCAAAGGACCCCTTTCCCATTCTTATACCCACAACCTAGCCTTGGCACAAGCAGTTTTATTCTTGTCTTCTGCTGGAACTCCAGGCATCTCGGAGAGAGACTCATTGGGAGTAATCTGGAAAAGTTGGTCAACGTACTTGGATGAACTGCCTGCCAAATTACTGGAGAACTCAGGATATGAAGACCAGAGAATACTGTAGGACTGCGTGCACAGGTCAGCCCTGATATTCTTTGGGACAAGCCTCTGTTTACCACGACTGTGTGAATTTCTAAACTTTCCTAGAACCTTCTCCTAGGGCAGAGGTAGGTAACTTGGCTCTTTTATCACTCGTGGACTTCAACTCCCAGAATTCTCAGGAATTCTGGGAGTTGAAGTCCACGGGCCATAAAAGAGCAAAGGTTGCCTACCCCTGTCCTAGGGCATAAGAGGTCCACCAGCATCCTAGGAGATTCCAACATCAGTCCTTTCAAGAGATGCTGAAAACATCCTGCCATAAAGAAAGATTGGCAGTACACAAGTAATATTGCTGCCCTGTCATTATAGCCTGATACAAGGCTAGTCTGTCAAATCAGCAGTATGGTCACACCAAGCTTTCTTGAGAGATAATTGCCATCTCCCTCCTTTGCCTCTCCCTTCTCATCCTCTTAGGATGAAGTGAAATAATTGAAGGATTCATATAAGGCATAATGTGCTTTGTTTTACTGATGACTTACTCTGATATCTGAATTATGGTTGAAAACTATAGTTTTTGCCTTAATACAGGTTGTGAACTTAGCTAATTGTGACTCATTCAAAAGTAATTGTTTATAAAATGTTGCATGATGTGCAAATCCAGGCACAATTCATTTATGAATCAGAAGTGCTGAAATCCTAAATGCCAAATGTTTTATAACTGCTAATTCATTCCTTTCATTTATTGTTTTACATATGAACTAAATTATTTCCAATGCCTTCCATGTATTAATGGATAAATTTACATGCTCGTAAACATTAAGAAATATTACAATAAAATATAGATGATCAGAAATGTTTTGTCTTCAATACTAATCAGAAATACATTCCTCTTGCCAACTCTATTACATGAAAGCTTTTGCTTTCCTTTTGCTCTTTTTTATTTTTTATTGAAAAGTTTTATAAAAGTTACAATATTATCCCATCCCCAACCCACCCCTAAACCCCCCTCCCCCTCCCCCACTTCCCAAAGCTGATTACAGGGTTACAAATATATAATAATCATAATCTAATTAATATTAACCAACTATATAAATAACCAAATACATAATGCACTTTAACCCGCCTATAACATAATTGCTTTCCTTTTGCTCTTGAACTATTCTTAAGTAAGCTTGTATGTTACTCTGCCAAAATACTAGGCCATTAGTTTTGTAAACCCGCACTTGGTGATGGAAATCTGGTAGCAAGCCTTTTCTCTGCAAATCAAGTTGCACTGCATAATGTTACACAATGTGCAAAGTTAATGATTCATAAAGCAAGTATTAATTTAACAAGTATATAAAGGTAAAGGTTCCCCCGCACTTGCGTGCTAGTCGTTTCCGACTCTAGGGGCCGGTGCTCATCTCCGTTTCAAAGCCGAAGAGCCAGTGCTTGTCGGAGGATGTCTCCGTGGTCATGTGGCCAGCATGACTAGACGCCAAAGGCGCACGGAACGCTGTTACCTTCCCACCGTAGTGATCCCTATTTTTCTACTTGCATTTTTATGTGCTTTCTAACTCATAGGTTGGCAGAAGCTGGGATGAGTAACAGGCGCTCACTCTGTTACGCGGCACTCAGGATTCGACCCGCCAAACTGCCGACCTTCTGATCGACAAGCTCAGCGTCCTAACCCACTGAGCCACCACGTCCCTTAACAAGTATATAATCAAAGCCTAATCACAGCATTTGTTTTTACACTTCACATTTACACAGTTGTTTCTCAGTACTCTTCTCTCCTATAACCTCAAGTGGCTGCTTTGTTTAGAGTTAACCTTTTGATGGTAGGTGCACTTATATCATGCTAGTTTTTCTCAATGAGGCCATTTTGGGCCAGTCACACACACACAGCACAATCCATCCCACAGTATTGTTCTTGTGGGGAAAATAAGGGGAGGGAATTTTATTGAATACGTTCACCGCCTTGAGTTATTTGTAAAAATAATAAAGGTGGGATGCAAACAAACAAACATAAATAGCTTCCATAGGTATTAAATGCCAAGAATTCCCTTCCATGCTTCTAAATAGGGACACTTGTCAAGTTGGAAAAGCTAATCCATGCTATTTTGAAAGCTTATTGAAAATGCATATTCGTTAATCTTCAAAGTTGCTTCTCTGCAGCCCACTTCATGATTTCAAAACTTGGGCATGTTCCCTAATGCTTTCGTCTGAAAAAGTACATTGAGTAACCATCCACAATGAACTTTTTCAGAAGGGCAATAACCATTTTTATCCCTATTAATCTAAATAGTCTGGCACCAAATATACTGCAACTGCAATTGTCACTCATAAAGCTGGTTTCATTGATGGTCTTTCAACAAGTCGCTTCCTGGATTTTCATGGCCACTGCTAGTCTACGCAGTGTTTAGAAGTGCCTTACCTTTCTCTAAATCAGGGATTGGATTGGCTGGGGAATTCTGGGAGCTGAAGCTCACAAGTCTTAAAATTGCCAAGGCTGGACACTCCTGCTCTAAATTTTAGTTGTTTAGTGGCTTGCCAAATAGACAGGATGATCTTTCCTTGTGTCGTTGTACATCTTGGAGGGTACCTGAAACAGGGAGGGACTTATTTGTCCCAAGCCATGAGTCAAGTGCAGTGATTTTTAACCAGTTTACAACTTTGTGCAGTGGATGCGTCAGAACTTTTGAACATCTGGACTTGAGGATTTAAAGGAGAAGGGGGGAAAACCCACACTCTTCAGCAGAAATTCTATTATGCCTTTTGTTGGGCCATTGTTTGAGGAAGGCAAGTATACTGTGTCTATATGGAACAAGCAGCCTGTTCTTATTCTTTGGGGATAACAATGTTTTTGTCATGGGAAGAATCTCCTTAATGATTACTTTCAGAATTATATGGAGGACTGAAAATAAAATAGTATTATAATAATAGGCTAATATATATATATATATATAGGCTAATATATATATATCTTTGGTCATTCGGGTTTTTTCCCACGTAGAATTGAAGGTGTAAGAGCAACGTTTCGACGAAATCTCATCCGTCATCCTCAGGCTGGTGGCTTCAGCTTCGTTCTTCTGGGAGAAGTGTGTGGTAGTGGCTGTTTGTTCCTCTTTTTTAAACTGCCAGAGGGGGTGTGTTCTGTGGGTGGAGGTGTGCTGTGATTGGGTGGGGGGGTTAGCTGTGTTCTGATTGGGTGGGGGTGTGTTTTGAATGGGGGCTGTGTTCTGATTGGGTGGGTTTTGAGTGGATGGGCTGGTCTCAGCTGCCAGCCTTAGACCTGAACTGGTGAGTTGTGCTGCTTTTGTTCGGCTCCGTGTTTGTGGTGGTGCCATGTTTTTATAGTGGATGTCAGTTTGCTTATTGTGTGGTTTGGAGGGGTTTAAAGTGGCTGATGTTGCAGCTGTAGTTAGGTTTCTGTTTTGTGGTTGTGTGTCGTTATCGTGGGTTCGGATTTGCTTTTTGAATGGTTGTGTGGTGGTGATGTCATGTGATGTTATCATGAGTTTGGGTCTGGTATCATTCTTGGTGGTTGGGACTCGTCTGTCAATCAAGGCGGGTTTCCAAATGGCTGGTAGGTGAGAGGTATTATCTCGTTTGTTCATGCTGTGGGGGCGTTTTTCTATATCTATATAGCTATATCTATATCTATCTATATCTATATCTATATCTATCTATATCTATATATCTATATCTATATCTATCTATCTATCTATCTATCTATCTATCTATCTATCTAATCTATCTATCTATCTATCTATCTATCTATGTATTTATATGGTTCCTTCAAGTCAGTCTTGATTTGTTTTAGATTTTTTAGATTTTTTAATCCTGCCTTTATTATCATTATTATAAATAAGTGAAGGTGGCGAATACATCTTCCAATTTATCCCACAACAACAAACTTGTGACGTGAATTAAGTTGAGAGAGAGTGACTGGCCCAAAGTCACCCAGCTGGCTTTGTGCCTAAGTCAGGACTAGAACTCAAACCATCTCCCAGTTTCTAGCCTGGTGCCTTAACTACTAGACCAAACTGGCTGTCTGTTTACACATCACTTACTCTTCCTCAGAAATCACAGGACTTACCCATAGATGCTGCTCAGTAACTAATTTATCACCCTAACCTAACCTCCTAACTCTCTTGAAGCATAGAGAAAGAAAAAAAAAACAGTTGTCAAACTGATAACAAACTGAAGATTGTGTGAGTTGTTTCAAGATGCAAACTCATAGATGAATGGTGATGCTGGTTCAAATACAGCAGCATCCTATCACCCATGGTTTCTTATACCCAAACATGAAGTGGTACTGGGCAAGGATGAGCAGAGTGTTGGTCTACCTGGGTAATGGGAAGAGGGCTGACATTTTCAATGCTAATCAATGTCAGAGAGCTATGTGAATTCCATAATCAAATAATTCCATAATCAAATATTCACTATTTTATCAGATGGCTACATTGGTAAGTAGAATATAATGAGCTGAAATCCCTCTCCTTGTTGACCTAAAATTGGGTGTTCATTGCCAAAAGGGAAGTTAATTCATATAGAATAAATTGCAGAGATTGCATTTTCATAATTCTTGGTCCTTAGTCCTCTCCACATTTGGAACATTTTTGCTTTTCTTTTGGTAGGTCTTTGAAACAGAGGTTGCTTGATCTGGGGTGGAGTGTTTTGTTCCTTAAGGATTCCATATTCTACTGTTTATGTAATTGGCTGCAAAGATATGTCTAGCTTTATTTTTCAGAGTCTAAGATTTCCTAACAAGAAACCTGAATCTTCCTGTGTTTGCCAATGTACTGTATTGTTGATAGGAACAAGTAGAGGACAGGACTGGACTGGTCGGAAGGAGTAACACTATAGCAATCGAGTAGAAAAATTGAGAGTTCTATGGTTTATTAGTGTGGTTTGATGTTGTTATACTCAAGTGATTTTTTTTGCACTAATTGTAACAGATTTGCTACTGTTTCCCAAAGCTGTAGTACAACTTCCTCAAGGTGTTACCTTCAGACTCAACTATTGTTTTATAAATGCAAGTTGTTACATGTTATTTGAACCTAAGACTCGTGCAATTACATTTCATTCGACTTTCTTTATGGATGTACGTTTCTGAAGTAAAATATGTCTTTCTGATTCATTACAAGCCAAAAGAAAAGACTATTTTACTCTGATTAGCTCACAAATGATGCATTTTAAATTAATATTCTCAGTGATATCCATAGACATGTAATTAAGAACTGAAAACTAGCTATTATTCCCTGGGCATACTGTATACATTTTTTTTTAAAAAAAACAAGTGTCATAATAAAAATGATTCTTTTTGAAATTTGGGCAGATTCCATCCATCAAAAAAAATTTTTTTTAACCGTTTTTAAAGTACATTTTATATTTACAAATGCTTTCCCTTAGAAAACAAATCTGAACTGGAGCTTTTGTTTTTGGGACTTTTCCCAGTCCTTCTTCATTGTTTTATCAACAGCTCTGGCTTTTGTATTTTCAGCTTGAATATGATTGACCAATTGGAGAAAAGGAAACATTTCCTACCACACTTCACCTTCTAAAACAGGGGTGTCAAACTCAATTTCATTGAGGGGCGCATCAGCATTGCGGTTGCCCTCAGGGGGCCGGGTGGGTATGGTCAGGGTAGGCGTGGCCTACTGGGTGGGCGTGGCTAGAGTGCGTATGGCCTACTGGGTGGGCATGGCCAGTTCGCATCAAAGGTGCCTATGGGAGCCTGGGCAGGAGTGGGACAGATCTGAGGGTCTCTGGCAGAAGGAGGGTCTCTGGGCCAGGGCCAAGGCAGTGGGGGCCGTTCCCTCACTGTTTTCAGGATGGCTTCGCGGGCCACATGAAACCACTTTGCAGGCCGGATCCGGCCCCTGGGCCTTGGGTTTGACATGTCTGTTCTAAAACGTTATGGAGATACTAGTCATTTCCACTCACGTATTCTGTTTTGGTTTCCTACCATTCTAGATGTGTGTCTCCTACAAAATTTGAGCTACTGTAAAGAAGAGTTTTGTCCTATGAGACGAAATGTATATATCCGTATAGATCAGCAAAAAAAGAAAAAGAGCCACTGGGAACCGGTTCCATCACATATAAAAAAAAGTGGGAGCCGTGCGCGTGCATCCACGCACGCGCATACGCATAAAACAAAACGTTTTACGCATGCGCAAAACCTTTTGTTTTTGCGCATGCGCGTGCGTGGATACACACGCGCAGTTCCACTTTTTTTTATGTGGACGCACCTGCACGCCAGCGGCGACGGGTCTCCGTGGTGATGGGCACTGGGTTGCGGCGCCGCCTTCAGCCCGGGCGTCGCCGGAGCCACCCCTGGGACCTCCAAACTGCCGCCCGAACACCCGTTTGGAGACCTGCTGGTGCAGCACCAGCAGGTGTCCAAACGGGTGTTCGGGCGGAGGTGCGCGTGCACCTCTCCAAAGGTTTGGAGAGCTGCGCGTGCAGGTCTCAAAACCTTTGGAGAGGTGTGTGCGCACCTCCGCCCGAACACCCGTTTGGACACCTGCTGGTGCCGGTTTAGAAAGCTTTCTAAACCGGCACCAGCAGGTCTCCAAACGGGTGTTCGGGCGGAGGTGCAAGAGAGGTGCGCGCGCAGCTCTCCAAACCTTTGGAGTGGTGTGCGCGCACCTCCTCCCATTCGGAGTGGTGCAAGCGCACCTCCGCCCGTTCGGAGAGGTGTGCGCGCACCGGGTGACTGGGAGCCGCAGGTTGCCGACCCATGGTATAGATAGAAGACCGTTTTTCTTTCTCCTACCACTGATACAAATAGAAAATTCAGCTTTGTGTCCTAAATTTGTAATAGCCATCTTTAAATTATAACATTTAATAGTGTATACTAAGAAAATCGAAGATTTTCTGTGCTCTTGTTTTCTGATTTGAAGACATTCCTCTACTGACATTCTGGGAAACTTAAGAGTATGAGGCTGCACAGCAAGTAATATTAATAATCAGAAGACAAAGATGTTAGCAAATAATATGAAATTAGAAGATTTAATAGAACTAATGTATAAAACTGTTTTTAAGATTGAGAAAAAGTAAAATACATAAAAATGACAAATCTTAATTGTATGTTATTTCAGAAATAATGTGTAAATATGTTAAGATGAAAGAAATTAAGGGAGACACTGTTGGGGAGAATTTATATGAAAAAAATGAATGTTTTGGCAAGAATGTTTTTCAGACAATACCTATTTTGACAAACAATGATGCCATTTAAATAATGGCAGAAAGATATACCGTATCTAAATTTAGATGGCAAAGGAATAAAAAAACCACAAAATTGTTAAAGATGCAAAAGAAAGAGAAGGACTGGGTTTACCAAATTTGAAATTGTATTTTCTTACTTGTTCTATCTGGATGGACGTTGCTGAGAAACGAGGTATTTTTAGAGCTAAAAGATCATGACCTGAGATTTGATAGCATGGATATTTATGGTATGATGATGTTAAAATTAACATGGATTTCAAAAATCATTTTATTAGATGTTCCCTATTGAAAATACGGAATAAATATAAACCCAGGCTGTGCCTGAAAACACCTTTATGGATGTTGGCTCAAGAAGCATATAATAGAAGAGAAACAGCAGACAAAGACAAATACAGGTAGTCCTTGACTTACAACAGTTCATTTAGTGACCATTCAAAGTTACAACAGCACTAAAAAAAACCTGACTTATGACCACACTTACGACTTTTGCAGCATCCCCATGGTAATATGATTTACATTCGGATCCTTGGCAACTGCTTCATATTTATGACAATTGCACTGTCCCGGGGTCATGTGATCAGCTTTTGACGAACTTCTGAGAAGCAAAGTCAGTGGGGAGGCCAGATTCACTTAACAACCAGGTTGCTAACTTAACAATTGAAGTGATTCATTTAACAAGAAAGTGGCAAGAAAAGTCGTAAAATGGGGCAAAACTCACTTGACAAATTTTTCACTTTGCAACATAAATGTTGGGCTCAAATGTGGTCGTAGGTCGAGGAGCATCTGTAGTTGATGTATTGGAAAAGCATCAAGAGGAATTTAACATTAAATCAAGAGCATGAGGCAGAGTCATGGTAGACTTTTGGACAATTGCTAGGACAGACGCAAATGCCCTTGAAAGCATTGCTTTGTTCTACATCTGATTCAGTAAAACACTTAAAAGAAGAGCCCAGAATGGCTTGGATTGTAGAAACACCAAGCCATAAACCATGAGCACAGAATGCTTGCAGTTACGCATTGCCTGTAAATGAAGCCAAGCTTTTGTACTATAACTTGGCAAAATATGTGACCCAATCGTCTTTGTCTGCTTCATCTTAGAACCACAACTAATCTATTTTGTGATCTATGATCAAGGGATTTCAATCTCTGTGGGACAGAAGAGAAATCCTTCTCTTTCCTTTGCATCTTTAACGGTTTACATTTAATTTGTGGTTTTTATTCCTTTTGCTGTCTAAATTTAGATATATCTTTCTGCCATTCTTTAAATGGTTATCATGGTTTGTCAAAATAAGTACTGTGTTTAAAAGTTTCAGTAAACACAAGGGGTGCTTAAATTCATTGATGGTACATGCTGCTGAAGATATTGAATAAGGAATATTTATTTATGTATATTATTGTGCATTCCCAAAGTATATCATAGCTATTGTATTAAAGTTATGGCTTATATATTAAGTCTGGATTTGAAGTTTGGCACATTATCATATTTAACATTTCATTAGAAAGAATGTAATATTTCAGGTCAATGGAGTTCGCAATCCTATCTTTGTTTATTTAAAATGTTTTATTCCTGCATGAAAAATGCAGAAAGTGGAAGAAAATATCTCAGTTCTGTATCTAGCTAATGTTGCAAAGTACACAGAGCTATATTTTGGGCAACATACAGTCGTTAAAAATGTTGATTTAATGGTATTAATGTGAATATCATTTTGGAGTGAAAGTGTAAGAGTTACAGCAATTGTAAAAACATAATGAAGCAAAACTTTAACTACATTTTTTTTATCTTTCCCCCCCTCTAGAATGCAATTCCCAAGTCCAGGATGAATGAATGCCACTATGATAAACGCATGGACTTCTTTTACAATAGGAGTAATGCTGATACAGCAGATGAGTGGTCAGGGACAACTCTTGTAATTGTTTTATGCTTTGGCACCTTTTTTTGTTTATTTATCTTCCTTTCAAATTCATTGGTCATAGCTGCTGTGGTAAAAAACAAGAAGTTTCACTACCCCTTTTATTATTTGCTAGCCAACCTCGCTGCTGCAGATTTTTTTGCAGGCATCGCTTATGTGTTTTTGATGTTCAACACTGGCCCAGTGTCAAGAACATTAAGTGTCAATAGGTGGTTTTTGCGCCAGGGACTCTTGGACACCAGTTTGACAGCTTCTCTGGCCAACTTACTGGTAATTGCCGTTGAGCGGCACATATCTATTGTGAAGATGCGGGTTCACAGTAATCTCACAAAGAAGAGGGTCACATTTTTAATTTTGTTGATCTGGGCCATAGCAATTTTCATGGGCGCGGTGCCCACCTTAGGCTGGAACTGCCTGTGTGACATTTCCACCTGCTCTTCTCTCGCTCCTATTTATAGCAGGAGTTATTTGATATTTTGGACAGTCTCCAATCTGGGAGTTTTCTTCATCATGGTTGTTGTATACATAAGAATCTACATGTATGTCCAGAGAAAAACAAACGTTTTGTCTCCGCATACTAGTGGATCCATCAGCCGCAGGAAGACGCCAATGAAACTTATGAAGACCGTTATGGCAGTGTTAGGTAAGAGATGGGAGATGGTGAGCTGTGCTACTATTATCTAGTTTTAAAAAGTGTTTTTCTCGGCACCTGTATATGTGTGTGTATGTATGTATGCATGTATGTATGTGTGTGTGTGTGTGTGTGTGTATGTATGTGTATACACACACACACACACACACACACACATATTTGTTGTTCCACCCTTCAAGTAATTAGGACTCAGCCTGTGTTCTTGTGATGTATTATACAATCTTGGTCCCATTCTTCAGAAAAATATACTCACTTTATTTACATATGGTTGTCGTGTAACATTGTGGGGGAGCTATGCAGCTGCTGACTCACTGCTAAGGCTTAAATTCCTCCTCTTTAGAGTTTTAATGCATGGACTGTTTTATTAGTGAAAAACATTCCATTTGCAGTTAAGAAAACTGATTCACTTCAGAGTCACTTAAATTCCCAGGCTGGTGTCTTAGTGCAAAAAGAGAAGTCTCCTCTCAAATGACTAGTTTAGATGGTAGTTTCAGCTTTCACTGTTTGTGAGGCTCTTGATATTTATGATAATAGCTTAATTTGGTCCAGTTTCTATCCATGCGAGTACTGGGGGAGTTGCTTCAGGATCATCAAAAAAATCATACAATACATTTGGCATGTGGGAGTAGCAGCAAAACAAGTCAATACTGTACATAGGATATCTTGTTAAGGTGCTGTATCGGAACTATTTGGTTAAAAGATAGAATCCATCAAAGGGCGACAAATATCAAAAGGTAATGTGTGAGTCTGTTAATAAGTAATAGAAGCACTGAAGTGAAAAATGGGGAGAAGTTTGGTTTGAATTTGATAGTTATCACATATGCTCAATTGCCTCTCTAATTTAGAGGAGAATTGGTGTATTCTGTACTTCAGGCATAAATAAGACATATCTAATTATTTAATTAGTTAACAGATTTTTTAAAACACCTTGGTTAGTTGCTTGAATGTCTGATATGGATTCTTAAAAATTGGGGTAACTTGGTGTTCTGCAAAACTAGTTTCAGATACTGGCATAATCTGAGAGGTCAAATTATAGAGGATTTAGGGAATTTGTCCCCTTTAAAATCGCTTGTCTTCTGACATATTTATTTTTGCTTCTTTTTGACAATCTGGATTCCATCAGATGTAATGGATGACAGTTCTCATCATTCTCAATTATGAGGGTGCTGGCTGTAATTTAGCATATTTGAAGGTTATCAGATTAGGAAAGTCTAATTAAAAGTGTTAACTTTCCTTAGCTCATGTCATATTTCCTAATTTGTTAGCAGCTTAGTTAGGATTCCTTTCTTATGTAAGATACTTTCACAAAGATAATTTCTTCCCACAAATTCATTGTCACCTGATAGAAAAGTTGTTATGTTAGAAAGAAACATCTTGGACTCAAGCTGTTGAGCAGGTGTTCAGAAAGGAAGATGAAGTAGCCTTCAGAAGCCTGGGGGTGGCTGCTTGGAGCCTTTATCTCCTTTTGAATAGCTTCTTTCATATTTATGAATATGCCATGTTAATCTTCTTAGAGTTGCCTTCTTGACAGAAGATAACAACAACAACAAAAAAGCATTTCTCTGTCTTGCTGGGGACATCCATATTGTAACACTATGAGATAGACGTAACACGCAGAAGGCCAGTTTAACATTCTTATCTGTGCTAGACTCAAGGACATAGTCTGGTAAGTCATTTCAGTCTGGCAGACAGCTTGCTTCTCATCTAACGAGAATTTAGAGGGATGGGGGGAAAAACCCCCTATCTATATAACCTAAATAAAAAGTGGAATACTTAATAATAAACGTCAGTAATAGCCCAATTCAGGAGAAGGGTTCTGCACCTAGAGTGCGGTCTTCTATTGTAAAAAAAAAAAGCAAAGCTAACTGTTTTACTTATCCAACTCTTTTGGCACCTCTGTCTGATTTTATTTAGCAGATGGAAAACTGTAGTCCATTTCTGAAATTGGAACATATCATTTGGCAGGAGCTTGAAATCGGTGCTAAGCCAAGTAAATCAATGCTATCACTGTTTTACAGATATTTTGTATGCTTATAAATTGTTTGGTATTAATGTAATCTCTTGCCCTAAGCAATAAATTATGCTTAATTACAGTTATAATGCTCTTGTGATGTGAAACTTCTTGCAGAGTTTTTCTTTTTTCTTTAGGTGGTTATACATTACTTCTTATTTTCATTTCCTATCAGAGCATCTGAGATAGATGTTATGGTGTGGCACAACCAAGACAGTCTCTCTAGAAGTGGTGCTAGATCAAACATAAAACTTTCATAAAGTGAAGATTAAATTAAACCATAGTTCACAAATGTTGGCAGAATTTCCCAGTAGTAATTGGTTGAAATCCAAAATATCAGCAATACATTTCCTTTACTATGAGTAAAGCCAAAACAAATACCCATATTGCTGTATTTATAAAAAGAAAATTGTTAAATAAGACACACACACACACACACACACTCCTGCAATTTAGTGCTCTCCAGAAATTTGACTGCAAATCTTTTCTCTCACAGCCAGCGCATTGTTGGTAGAGTATGGCTTCCGAACACAGTTTTTCAGCACAGGTAATATTTACTGGGGCATTTAATTCCTGTTTAATATAGCTTTTTGCTGAAATGAATATTCGTGGTCGCTAGCAAAATTTTAAAAAGGGAACTTATGCAAAAATTTAAAACATAACATCAATTAACAATAATACTTAAAAGCATGGCATAGGAGATGCATCTTTACAGATTTTTGAGGTATCAAGAGTGGGGGTCAAATGCAGTTCCACACTAATTCTTTCCATAGCTTGGGAGTGATACAGGAAAACGCTAACTTCTATGTGGCAGATAAACAAACCTCTGACAGTGAGAGTTTTTTTAAAAAGGGCCTCTTTCTGTAGATAACACCAAGACAAGTTTGTAACAATGGAGGTGGTCCTCCTAGAGCCATGACCCAAGCCATTAAGGGCTTTGATGTTAAATTTTGTCTACTAAGCAACTGACATCCAGAACAGATCTTTCAGTACAAGCATATCATGATCACTATACCTTGCAGCAATTAATAGATTTGGGCAGTGCTTTTTTTGTAAAAGAAAAAGGTGCCAGAACTCACACACGTCATACAACCCGTCTTGCCTACCCTACAAGGTTCCATCCAAAAAAGGTGCCGGAACTCCGTTCTGAGCGTTCTATGAGAAAAAAAGCCCTGGATTTGGGTATATTACTAATTGCAACTTCCAGAAACTTTTCAAGAGAAATTCTTTATAGAATGTATTGGATTGTAGTAATCAAGCCAGGGTCTAACGATTTGCATAGTTGCAAGTTCCACATTTTGGATAGAGAGGACCATTGGTTTGAACACCCCTCCTTCAACAGAGGGGGAGGAATAAGACACCCCCTATCTCCAGTTTACAATGCAGCCCTTGCAGCTGTTCCAAGAAGATTCCACAACCAATTGCAACCTGATTCAGGTGACTCTGATGGCACAGATAAACCTCCAAGTGGCCTCAACAGTTTTCACAGAGAGTGCTAACAACCAGATGACTGCAAAAAAAAATACAATTCTTCCACCACTATCCACCTATCCTTCCATCCCCACATTTCCCAGTTTCACTTGTCAGGAGCTATCCTTCCATCACCACACACACACACACACACACACACACACACACACACATCAGAACTGATGAAAAGTCTTAATGAGAAGTGAAACGTTTTCTTCCTCAAAAGAGAAAAACAATCCAATTGCCTTTTGAAGAAAAAAGCACTTTTGAGACAACCATTGCATAGATTTAATTTAGTAATTTAGCCCACATTGTTGGTATATGTCTATGGAGATTCTCAATCATTCAGGCCATGTTTGCCCCAAAGGTGCCTTTCAAAAGGCAACTGGACTTTTAAACTTTTTTCCTTGAAAGCGTTTTGCTTCTCATTCAAGAAGCTTCAGAACTGAAGACGTTTCTTGGATGAGAAGTGAACTGTTTTCAAGAAAAAACTAAGAAAGTCCAGTTGCCTTTCGAAAAGAACCTTTGGGTTTGTTGATACGTGTTTTTTACAGAAGGCACTTTGATTATTTTTTTTTTACTTTGCCAGGATATGTATTTTTATATTGTAGTTCTAACCTGTATTAGCCACCCACAGTCATGTTAGCGAGATGGGTACCCAAAGAGATCAATTAAAATAATTAAAAAGTTAACTTGCCAAATCTAAGCAACTTAGAAAGAATCTCAGCTGCTTCACTGCAACGGGTACTACAAGTAGTCCTCGATTTACAACAGTTCATTTAGTGACCGAAGCTACAACGGCACTGAAAAAAAAGGGACTTATGACCATTTTTCACACAACCATTGCGGCCTCCCCATGGTCACATGATCAAAATTCAGACGCTTGGCAACTGACGGTTGCAGTGTCCCAGGGTCCTATGATTACCTTTTGCCACTGTCTGACAAGCAAAGTCAATGGGGAAACCAGAGTCACTTAACAACCGTGTCACTCACTTAACAACTGTAGTAATCCACTTAACCAGTATGGCGAGAAAGATAGCAAAATGGGGCAAAGCTCACTTAACAAATGTCTCACTTAGCAACGGAAATTTTGGGCTCAATTGTGGTCATAAGTTGAGGACTCCCTGTACTTTAAAATCCTGTGATTCAAAGCCAGGGAGTACTCTCTAGATCAGGGGTAGGCAACCTTGGCTCTTTTATGACTCATGGACTTCAACTCCCAGAATTCCTGAGTCAGTATGGCTGGCTCAGGAATTCTGGGAGTTGAAGTCCACGAGTCATAAATCTAGACAGAGAACGTCCTCTTTCAGGGGAAGAACATCCCTATCCCTATAAGACAGAATCACTGCCCCAAGTCCAGGTCCCTGTTTATTAGTCTTCTACTACGACTACCTACTCTAGCCCAGTGTTAAACTTAATCAGTGTTCGAGAGTACCAGCTACTTCTTTGAAGTTGGAGGGCAAGGAGTGATATATCTTGATGCCATCTAAGGCTTCAGATGTGGCCTTACATGTGGCTTTAAGCTTCTCTTTTTAGTACGTAAGTGAAATTAAAATCTAGACAACTAGATGAGGAACTGGCTCTGTCACATACACATGTGTCTGGGCATTGTATTTTTTTGGAAGGGCTCTGCCACACATGTTTGCATATATAAAACTGCACTTTATCTTCCAATTCCAAATGCTAAATCCATTTAAAACCTACCAAATGCAGTGCTTAGTTGTTTTCTTCCATAGGAGAATGCTGTCAATCCTTTGTACAGAAGAGAACAAAGAAATATATTTGGTGGACACCATTTTGATGTCAAGATTCAATCTGCCATTAATTACTTCAATTTCTGGAATTCTGATCAGCCTTTATGGTGACTCATAACCTCCTAATGCTTCCCCCCCCCCCATGGAATTCAGGCCTGCAAAACCACATCTCTAGGGCAGGTCTTAAGATCGTGGATTGATTTCCAGAGCGTAGCAGATATTTAGCAACCTAAAAGATTAAAAGCCTTCAGCAGGAAGGCCTTGAAATCTGAATAGGATTACACCCTGTCTCTTTGTCATAGCTTTTTTATTCTTCAAACCTTACTTATTTTTTATTCTTGCAGAAATTCAGGCAACTTTTTCTCTCAGGAATACTCATACAGAAAGCTCAGTTGATGAGTTCCTGCAATCAGGAATATTTCAAGGAAAAAAATTTACAACCCTAGTTAGGAGTTATAACACTAATTCTGAAATTTTTATTTCAAATAAGATCGGTTGGCATTAATGATTCAGCTTTTAATATACACAGTGCTTTTTTTGTAAAAGAAAAAGGTGCCGGAACTCACACATGTCATACAACCCGCCTTGCCTACCCTACAAGGTTCCATCCAAAATAGGTGCTGGAACTCCGTTCTGAGCGTTCTATGACAAAAAAAGCCCTGAATATACATGATCAGAACTGCAAATGAAATGAGCATCTGACACGCAACTCTTGCTCTAATTAAGTACAGTTAACAAGAATTAAAGATGCCTCAAAAGACTTAATGCAAATATGTGCAATTAATGCACATATTTGCAATGTTTCAAGTATGTTTCATTGCCTTTGGGCGAGGAAAAAAGGGGTTTTCCAGTATGAACTACTTGTAAAACAAAGCATCTAGCCATTCTAAACTGATGGAAACATTTTCAGAAATCAGATAAAGGTTCTGTTTGCAGTAAGTTATAACTGATTAATTTGCTCAGCAGAACAGAAATATTTTCTTTAAGGTTGCACGTCATTGCAATTGCTTTTCAGAAGTTTCTAATTCTTTCTCCTATTATGTTTAGAGATAACAATCTACCTAAATTTTAGAATGACTGTTTCCACTCCCTGTATCTGCGTATTTTAGTGGTTGAAAAATTACTATGCTGCTTTCATTTATCCTAAGTTGTCCAATGTCTTGTTTTATTCCCCAAAACTAGTTCTCCATTTCTTAGATATTGATTTGTGGCAATGGGCCAATGGCTAATGTTGTAATTTCTGAATTTGAGCTCTTTGCTGGAGCCTGACAGTAAGTGTCGGGGAGCCCCTGCTGAAAATTCTTTTGCCATCAGAGTGTTTGGACAACTTTTTTTAGCAAGAGGGTAGAGGCTAGCATGGCTGCCATCATCACTGGAAACACAAGGCATAGATTCCTTAGAATAATAAAAAAAAAAACCTTGTAGACTAACAGGATTGTATGCTGACTGCTTTAGCTACAGTAAGATTGAGTTTGCTGTAAAGCAGTGTTGGAAGTAACAATAGTGTATGGGGGCTTATATTTCTGCATCTCTTCTCCAAGCTCTTGATGCTTAAAATTGGACTCTTTTCTTTCTTTCAGATCTCTTGCTATTAATTCTCACTTCATCTTGCATAATAGGCTCTTCCTGATACATTTGACCTTCGCATTCACAGCCCAAAAACTGTTATCTGTAGCTAGGGAGGAAACCTGTATAAAAATTTACTCCCTCTTCTTACTTAAGATCTTTTTTTTTTTAAATGAAGACAAAGAGTTTTTATTTTGGCCAGTTTATTCACTTCTTCATATTCCTTTGGAATAGAAGACTAGAAACCAGAAGTGTATACTGTACATTTGTCATCCAGATTTATACACTCAGTTGTTGTTTAGTAACTGCGTCAGATACTATAGTTCATTTAATATTCTCTGCTTTCCTCCGAAATGAATCTTTAAGTAGTTAACCATAACTAGAAAGAAGTGGCTAAAATAATGATTAAGCAATCTGTATAAAAACATGGGAATTATGGTCAAAATATGTACAAATTATATGTTATATGTAATATGTATTGTATAATATATAATATATACCAAGAGCTAGGAAAAAAGTAAAGCCAGTCATTACTGTCCTGAATTCATGATGCATCAAGGAAAAAATGTACAAACCTTTGAATGATACTACATAAACTTCTGTTGAATATTATACTTTTTCATGTCTCAGATCAGTGTGTTTCCTGACTTTGGACAATTTCAATTTCAAGTCATTGTGCTTATGTGTGACGATGGGATTGCACTTCAAAGCAATATAGAAGCTGCTGGGTTGGAGACAGTGCTCTAGAAACTTCTCGGTTTGCAGATTACTTTTACAAAAGCATCTTGGCTAAAAATTCAAAACAACTTTTTTGAAAAGAAAGAATATGGCATTCCAGGCAAGCCAGCACAAGACTTTTGGTTTGCTAATTTGAAGTGTACTTAGTCGTTGTTGTGACATGCCTATATTTGAGAAGAAATGCTCTTATTTCCCTTAAGTCTCTCCTCATATAAACATATATTGCTTACATTGACAGTACACAAACATTTTGAGTGGATGTTTAAAAATGTACTTTCCAGAACGTGGAATGAAGGAAGTAATAATTGGAGCTAGAGGATTTATCAATGCAGTTTTAAGGAATGACTTTAAGAGAAAATAGATTTAGGCTATAAACACTTTCAATAGACTGGTGAACACGGCTAATATTGTAGCAATGTTACAGAATATCTTCCAAGTCTCAAAATCATCCAAATTCTGAGAAGGTAACAAAAATATATATTCTGATTTGAAGAAAACAAGACTTGCAGTCCAAATGTACTTGCATTTTTAGTATCATATATGAAAGAAATGGGTACCACTTAGAGCAGGGGGTCTTCAAACTTGGCCCTTTTATGACTTGTGGACTTCAACTCCCAGAATTCCTCAGCTAGGCACTGGCTGAGGAATTCTGGGAGTTGGAAGTCCACAAATCATAGCAGGGCCAAGTTTGAAGACCCCTGACTTAGAGCAATCTTATGCCTTGATGGGTTACAAATGTTTGAAAGCTTGGTGTAATTATTAAGGTGCTAGTCCAGAAACAGGAGAATCTTGAGTTCTAGTCTCCTCTTAGGCATGATTGCCGGCTGGGTTAGTTTGGCTCAGTCCTTCTCTCTCTTAGCCCAATCCAGCTCATAGGGTTGTTGTTGGGAAAATGGAAGGAGGAAAGAACATTATGTAAGTTGGTCACCCTGAGTTACTTAGGTAACTAATAGAGGCAGGATTTTTAAAAAAAATCATAAAAAAGCTTCATTACACTTTATTTACTTGTCCCATTTAAATGTTGTTCCAAATATGCTAATATTCATGTATTTGCAAAACATAAAAGGACTAGCCATCTGCATGTTGTTATAACTGCAATTTCAGGAAAAAAAATTAAAATTGAATGTGATTACGTTTAAAAATGGAATTTTCCCCAATTTGGTATTGTCTAGATATGGTGGAATTACAACTCCTATGATGATGGTAAATTATGTAAGCTGTAGTCCAATACATCAGAGAGCAGCAGAATGGGGAATGTTGCTTAAGATCATCTGTCTTGACACTGCTTTCTATAATTATTACTTATAAGAACTTTTTTCAACATCTGAAAATGTTCCATATTAAACCCTCTGTCTTGAATGTGCTTTGAATGTTAAATTATTTGGGGCTGTAAATTAGATTAGGAAGTTGGGACTCTAGAAAGAGTACAGAGAAGAGCAAAAAAGATGATTAGGGGACTGGAGGCTAAAACATATAAGGAACGGTTGCTGGAATTGTCTAGTTTAAAGAACAGAAGGATGAGGGGTGACATGATAGCAGCATTCCTATATCTCAGGGGCTGCCACAAAGAGAAGGGAGTTTATTTTTCAAAGCACCTGAGGGCAGGAGAAGAAGCAACGGATGGAAACTAACCAAAAAGAGAAGCGACCTAGAACTAAGGACAAATTTCCTGACAGTTAGAACAATTAATCAGTGTAACAACCTGCCTCCAGAAGCTGTGAATGATCCAACACTGGAAGTTTTAAGAAGAGACTGAACATCCATTTGTCTGAAATGGTATAGGGTTTCCTGCCTAAGCAGGGGGTTGGACTAGATGACCTCTGAGGTCCCTTTCAACAACAACAACAACATCATTATCATCATCATCATTATTACATTCTGTAAGAAAAAATGCCAAACCACTTTCTATTGTTCCTAAAAAAAATGCAAGAACATAATTGTGGAGTCACCAGGAATCAAGCTTGATTTCCAGACTTTAGCATTCTGTTAGCTACAATTCATGCTCATGTGGTACAGAATGGAAGCATCTAAGATACACATGCAATCTTGACCATATAATCTTTACTCACATGTTGCAGTTAGAAAAATGAAGGTTTTCCTTAAAGTTGCACATCAACAAGTGGGGCACAAACGTAGGAACTGAACTCAGCTCACCTTCCCTATGTCCTAAGAGTTACTGAGGTGGATATCAGTTGGATGGTATGCTGGTAAATTGAACTCTAGGCACATAGTTGAAACAATTATTTCCACATTTCCCTGGTCAAAAGATATCCAGATCACTTGAAGAATACTTCCTTGTTGCCACAAGAACACTTTACTAAAATATTTGTAAACTTTAGAAAAGAGGGGAAAGACTACTTCAAATATAAACTGTGACTTTAAAAAAAAAGCAGATTTTCCTCTGTATGATTTCTACGGCCTGCCTTTTGTGCAGAGCTGTAATTTTTCTATTTTTATAAGCTGGGCTGCAATTGTGGCTTCAGCTAAGCACACATTTGGTTTATGAGTAGCCTTTTTCTCTCTTTCCCTCTCTTGTTTGCAGTGAAATCTTAGAGTACAGACTTGCAGTGTTGGCACTAGATACGAAGACATAATGCATTTGAACTGCTTTATAATTATTTAATGTATTAGAAAGATTTTTAAATATTGTAGTTTTAATTTTTAGTTTAATAGACTTTCTGATAACTGGGAATTTAATAATGGGATGTAAATAAAATAAAATGTACTGCCTAAGCTTTTCTAACTTGCTCACCTACACTTTAGTAATCATTCTATTGTGAAGCCCCTTCAACCCATCGTTTAGTGGGTGGTGCAACTATTACAGGTAAATAAGATTTGCTACATTTATTTTTACCTTCTCGCCAAACTCTAATTGCAGACTTGTGCTATATTACTTGAACGAATTCAATGATGATTTTGGGTTGCCTAGAGCCTGGAAATCAAGTTTTATTCCTGGTGACTCCACAATTATGTTCTTGCATTTTTTTTGTACATATGTTTAAGCTGTTCTTTTTCCCCCCTGTATTGTACCTTCTAAGCAATACAATGTTTCAGGAATACCAGCAATCACTCAGACTTAATATCTTTAGAAGGCGATAAAAACTGAACATAAGATGGGGACCTTCTTTTTATACTGAGAGGCTAGACCAGTGGTGGCGAACCTATGGCACGTGTGCCAGAGGTGGCACTCAGAGCCTTCTCTGTGGGCACGTGTGGCGCTGCTGCCAGCAGCTTGTGCAGGTCCATTGGGCTGCCAAAGGAGAAGAAGCAGCCGGCTAGCAAGCCCGAGTAGACGTGGTAGGGCATGCCCACATCCAGCAAGCCAAAGGCCACCCCAAGCAGGAAAGGCCAGATCCCCATCATTGCCATGGCCCCCCAGTCCCGGCTAGGATTGTGTACCTCTCCCCCATCTATGTGGGGCCTCCTGCCCACCGCCCCACCCGCCTGGATCTCCCCCAACCCTGCCTGGCCCCCACAGGCGTCCCCCCCATGAGCAACATCAAGGTGGCCATGCCCACGCCAGCCACGCTCACCTAGTCTGCCATGACAACCGCAGCCACACCCACCCAGTGGGCCATGCCCCCATGCTCCCCCTGAGGGCACCACAATGCTTATGCGGCCCTGGCACTTTGCAATAAATAAGTGGGTTTTGGGTTGTGGTTTGGGCACTTGGTTTCTAAAAGGTTCGCCCTCACTGGGCTAGACTAACTTATTATCAAAGAGAAAGTAGATGGAGTGGGAGTACAGAGAAATATTATTCATTTCTGTCCATTACTGCTGCTTCCAGAATGTTACTAACCATCAACAGTCTCCTACCAATTCTTAAGGAAAATTACCTCAAGGAAAAAGTACTGATGAATTTATACTCTCAAATTTTACTCCAGGATTGGATTAGAAAAGATCCTGTGGAATCGTATGACCAACTCGTAATCCATCAGGGCTCCTCTTTTTCATAACAGATGAAATGTGTAAACACTGGATTTAAAAAACTGTTATGTAAGTTGAGGAGACATAATCTTTCTAGATGTTGCCATCTGAAAATTCCTCCACTTCTATACCAGCCTGGAATTTATTTTTATTTTTTTAAAAAGAATGATGTTATAACAAAAGTTTACAATACAGGCTATCACAGCAAAGAGAGAAAGTTTAAGTCTTTGTAATTCACGTGATGCTCTCAGTGCTTTGTGAAACAGTCAGCCACTTGATTCATATCAGTTCATAAAATATCTCTTGTAGCATTCCATGCTATCTTGAAGTTTCAAAGTGTTTTAGGCAATAATAATAGAGAATTTTGGAGGAAGAATAAGTTGAGCCTTCTTCTGCAGATTATCTAATGTAAGACTTCCAATGAGCATTGGTGGCTATAGTATACTTTCCTTTGAAGCAAGTATTAAAAAAATAATCTGGAGGGTAAAATAATGGACTCTTGCCCATCACAATCTGTAGATGAATTTTGCAAGTGTGGTACTGTTTTATGCCTGTACATTTTAGGATGAGTAGCATTTTTTTAGAAAATGCAAATTTGTTCTTCAACAATCCTTTTAAATCTTTCCTCTGTTTTCCCTCGTAGGTGCTTTTATTGTGTGCTGGACTCCTGGACTTGTTGTACTACTTCTTGATGGTTTGAATTGCACTCATTGTGAGGTTCAGAATGTGAAAAGGTGGTTCCTTCTCCTAGCTTTGCTGAACTCGCTCATGAATCCAATAATTTACTCTTACAAAGACGACGAGATGTCAAATACTATGAGGCGCATGATTTGTTGCTCATTTGAGGAGAAAAGCCAGGAGCGCCGGTCTTCGAGGATCCCCTCTGCGGTGCTCGGCAGGAGCATAGATTCCTCGAGCCAGTACTTGGAAAATGGCATTAGTCAAGTGACGATCAGTGGCAAAGAAAATACATGAATTCCTCTCCTCCAAATGGGGACCACAGCAGGGGTAGGCCACAGTCCAAATGATCTCTGAGCCACCTGAGATCACTCAACCCTGAAACCACAGAAGAATATGTTCTCTGTACCAAAACCCAGATCCCAGGGTTACCTGACATCTTTGTAAATAATTACTGGATGGGAAAATAATGTACTTGAAGGGATGTGAAAGAATAGAAGGAGTGGTTTCAATTCTGCAAGTGTTCCTTTTAAGTCTGGAAACGGTACAAGCAGCATTATGGAGTCTCCTTCCTCAGAGGTCTAGGCAGTGGTGAGATGTCACTGTGCCAGGGCTGCACCTTAACAGCCAATTGTGGCAAGGTGGCAGGGTCAGCTTCTCAGGGGAGGGGGGGGAGGTCCTCATCCTCTAGTGTGGCTTTATTTTTACATCTTTTGAGGGCTGCCATCCCCAGTTATGTTTTTTTGTGCCTGGCACAAAAGTACCTCAGTTGCCAAACTTTGGACTCTCGGTGCTCAGCACTTCCTTCTGACAAACATTTGTTTAGAATTGGGCATTAAGCAAATATTCCAAAGCAATGAGTGCTTTTCTGCCACCCCAAGAAAGCAGCTGGTTAGGTCTGTGGTGCCAAGTTGGGCATTTTAGTGGCCCAGCAAGCAGGAGAAGACATTCTTCACCCTCAGGTGGCAAGATATGGATTGCACCACCATTGCAGAATTGGGGTTGTTCCCTTTTAATAAAAAAACCACACAAGTAACCAGGATATTACGGAATAATGAAAGCAAACTTCTCCACAATGTTCCAGTTCTTTACATGAAGGGCTTTTTCTTTTGCGACTATCATTTTTGTAATCGAGAGTATTCGATCACTTTTGCTACCTCTCTTCTGTCTGAAGTGGTACAGCCCAGATACCAATTTCTTTCTTTGGGAAGGAGTTACGCCAGGATTAATTTGGTTATTCAGAGTGGCTTTTAAATTGTTTGCTTTAGGTAGCAGCCTACAGCTGCTCTGAACTCTGGGACTTGCTTCTGAGTAAACATAGTCGGCTGTTTAGTTTTATAAGTGGAACATTGTACGTGTTCTGCAATTAAGCATTTTAATAAAGATTTTTCAGTCTGTAAATGTGAGCTGTAGAATCAACATTTGACCTTTATCTGCTATTTAACTTCACCCCATCCACCCCCAATCCGTGTAAAGTAGTAGTTTCTACACATGGCATTTTCTGTTCCAGAGGGACAATATTTAGTAGCATTCCCAAAAAATCTTGCATGCTAAAATCTTCCTAATAACAAGTTATTCCATGCACATGTAACTCCCAATACTATATTAATAGGTCTAGAATGGCTGGGCTTCCAAAATAGTAGCATCTGTTTTAATTGAAGGAGTGGACTGATTGTGGTATGTCATTAAAAATATAAAAGATGTTGCCTTACAGTGATTTATGTACATAAATCCCAGGGTATTGCTAACAGAAGAACATTAGATATTTTGTTAGTAAACAATTTCTTGAATGCATGTCATTTATCAGTATAGTCAAGTTAGTATGTTATAACCAGAAGAAAAAGAGAAAAAGGCAACAATATTTATCAGCTGTATTTGATAGTAGTAATCGTTTCAGGTTAGTCTAAGATCCTGGAAAGATTTCTGCAAAAGCATGAATTTGTACATACATTTATTATGATATTTTCATTTTTAAAAATCTTAATATGTACAGATTGCTTTTCCTATGTTACTTTTTAAATGGTTTAATGCCTGTGGAAAATATGAAAAAAGGGATTATTCAGTGTTTTAAATAAATGCTTTGTATCTGAGTTTGAGCACCTCAAGTTACTGCGGTTTTTTTTAGAAGAAATACTAAAGGTCTAATCACACATGATGTTAATCTCATTACTGCAGTCATGTTTATTTAATTATATGTGATGAATGGGTAATGGTGGATAGTTTCTATTGAGGGGAGATTTATCCTTTTTTTTCATGCTGCAATTATCTTTTTAAAAAATCCTGCCTGCAACTAACAATTAAAAAACAATCACTAAGATTATGTATGGTTAAGTTCCAAAAGGTTGACTGAATTGTTCCCATAAAAAAGGGATAACGAATAGCTGCTTTCCAAGGTGAGAGGAAAATACTATTTGGTATTTATACAGTATGTATTCATTTATTCTGAAACGAATGTTTTGGCCTCAGTTTGGAAATAACCATGTATTGAAAGAAAGAGGTGCATTTTCTCTTCCTGTGTGTTCCTGGCATGAAAAGCAATCAAAGGAGCCCAGATTAATTTAACTTGATAGACTAACTCAGATACAAGCCTCATTCTTTTTTAAAAAAAAAATATTTTTTTTCTTCTAAAAGAATTTCGTTGTAAGAATAAAAGGAAACATTGTATTCTGGATTTTCTGCAGTTGCACCCCACAGAGGCATATGAGAGAATTTGTTGTTAGATCTCCTAGAAGGGCTAAGAATGGATAATGATGAAACAACTTGCACTGTTGTTGTTTGTTACACCTACATACGTTTATGTTTTCACATTTAACACAATTAAAAAATATAGGCCACCCTAGAAACAAAACTATACAGGTTATACAGGTTTGCGAGCACAATTGGGACCAGCATCTTGGTCATTAAGTGAAGTGGTCACTCATTGAAACTGACTGTACTTAAGAATTTATGTCAACTTTCCTTTGCTTTTACAGATCAGCAGAGTCATAAATGTAGGAACTTGTTGCAAAATTACTTTTTATTAACATTGTAACGTGAGAACAGTCACTAAACCAGTCAGTTGCTAAATGAAGACTGCCTGTATGTAGTTTTTCTGTTTCCTACTGTATCCTTTATTAGACGCATTCCATGAAAACAAACTCTCATGCCTATGCCTTCCATCTCCTTGGTTCTAGTTGTTATATAGCTTTGAAAAAAATTAATTGTTTCTATATATTTTTACTGTCTGTAAGTCTTATCGGTGAGAGGGGCAGCGTATATATAAATTGTATAAATAACAATAAATAACACTATTAATCTCTTTTCCAATATAGCACACTTTTTCCTTCCCCCTTAAAAAAAAACAAACTCCACTTCTCCGTTTTTGTCTCCTTTGTAGAAGGGGAAGTCATCAAATTTGCAGATGACAGTAAGCTGGCAAGAATAGCCAACACCCTAGAAGACAAGCTCTGGATCCAAAATAATAATAATAATAATTTATTTTATTTTATTTTATTTTATTGCATTTATATACCGCCCATTCCCTGAGGACTCAGGGCGGTTTACAGGGAGTTAAAAATCAAACATACAAAAGTTAAAAACCAAGTTAAAAAATATTAAATCAATCCTGTACTCTTAAAAACCCCAGTTAAAAATTTTCTTCTCAGCCAGAGCTCAAAGAGCCAGGTCTTCAGGCCCCGGCGGAATGATTGGAGGTCGGGGGCAGTCCTCAGCTCCACCGGCAGCTGGTTCCAGAGGGCAGGCGCTCCCACTGAGAAGGCCCTATCCCTGGGTGTCACCCGCCGGCAATCTCTTACCGGCGGAACCCTGAGCAGACCCTCCTTGTGGGAGCGCACTGGGCGAAGGGCGTTTGATGCCGGCAGCAGGTGTTCCCTCAAATACCCTGGACCCAGGCCATGTAGGGCTTTATAGGTAATAACCAGCACCTTGAATTTCACCCGGAGGGCAACCGGAAGCCAATGCAGCTCGCGGAGTAGAGGTGTTACATGGGAGTATCGGGAGACCCCCCATTACAACTCGCACGGCCGCATTCTGCACCAGTTGAAGCCTCCGAGTGGTCTTCAAGGGCAGCCCCATGTAGAGAGCGTTACAGTAGTCCAAACGGGAGGTCACAAGCGCATGAGTAACTGTGCGTAGGGCGTCTCGGTCCAGATAGGGACGCAACCGGCGCACCAGGCGAACCTGTGCAAAAGCCCCCCTGGTCACGGCTCCTATGTGGTCTTCAAAATTGAGCCGTGAGTCCAGGAAGACGCCCTATCAATGGGGGGGTAACACCTCATCCCCCATCGTTAGAGATGGAATAGTCTGGTTAACCCGATATGCCGATATGCACAGCCACTCAGTCTTGGCGGGATTGAGACGAAGCCTGTTTCTCCCCATCCAGACCTGCTCCGCCTCCAGGCACCGGGACATCACGGAGAGGGCATCACTGGGTTGGTTCGGGGTGGAAAGAAAAAGTTGGGTATCATCAGCGTACTGGTGATACCCCACCCCAAAACCACGAATGATCTCGCCCAGCAGCTTCATATAGATGTTGAACAGGAGAGGCGAGAGGACCGACCCCTGAGGAACTCCACAAATGAGAGACCTCGGGGCGGATCTCTGCCCTCCTGTCAACACCGACTGCGAGCGGCCCTGGAGGTAGGAGGAGAACCACCGTAGAACGGTGCCTCCCACTCCCAACCCCCTGAGACGCCGCAGCAGGATACCATGGTCGATGGTATCGAAAGCCGCTGAGAGATCTAATAGGACCAGGACAGAGGAGCAACCCCTGTCCCTAGCCCTCCAGAGATCATTCACCAGTGCGACCAATGCCGTCTCCGTGCTGTGTCCAGGCCTGAAGCCCGATTGGTATGGGTCCAGATAATCAGTTTCCTCCAGGAACAGAGGGAGCTGATGCGCCACCACACTCTCAACAACCTTTGCCAGGAAGCGAAGGTTGGAGACTGGACGATAGTTGTTTAAAGCAGCCGGGTCCAAAGCAGGCTTCTTGAGAAGGGGTCTCACCACCGCCTCCTTCAAGGCGGCAGGGAAGACACCCTCCTTCAAAGAAGCAGTTATTACTGCATGGAACCAGCCTCGTGTTCCCTCCCGAGCCGCATAAGCTAGCCAGGAGGGGCACGGATCCAACAAACAGGTGGTGGTGCTCAGTCTCCCCATGATCCTGTCCACATCATCAGGGGAAACAGGGTCGAACTCAGTCCAGATAACGTGCTCAAGACCGCCTGATTCCTCCACATCAGACTCTGCCCAGTCAGAGTCCAGGCCGGTCCGGATCCGAGCGATTTTGTCCGCCAGATGATGACTAAACTCCTCGGCTCGTCCCTGCAAGGGATCCGCTCTCACCTCCTGGTTAAGGAGGGAGCGAGTCACCCTAAACAGGGCGGCTGGGCGATTATCTGCGGACGCGATAAGGGCGGCAAAGTAGTTAGACTTCGCCGTCCTTATCGCCGCAAGATAAGACCTTATAAAGGTTCTTAACTGCAATCGGTCGGATTCGGATCGGCTGGACCTCCAACCGCTCTCTAGACCTTGTCTCCGACGCTTCATCTCCCGGAGCTCCACAGAGAACCATGGGGCCCAATGGGATCTGCGCCGGGTCAGAGGTCGCATGGGTACAACGCAGTCAAGTGCCCTGGTGGCAGCCGTTTCCCAGGCCTCCACCAGAGCATCGACTGGGCTGTGGGTAAGGGTGATAGGTATAGGCCCAAGCGCCCTCTGGAACCGATCTGGGTCCATTAGGTGCCTGGGGCGGAACCACCTGGTCGGTTCCGCCGCCCAGCGGCGGGGGGTGGCATGACGGAAAACCAGCCTCAGGAGGTGATGATCTGACCATGACAGAGGGGTGATGGACGGGGAACCCCCTCCCAGATCATCCAACCACTGTCCAGACAGGAACACCAGGTCGAGAGTATGATCCCCCTCATGAGTGGGCCCTCAATAACCTGGGTCAGGCCCATGGCTGTCATGGAAGCCATGAACTCCCGAGCTAACTCCGACGACCCTCCCAGTGATGGCAGGTTGAAGTCACCCAGGACTATAAGCCTGGGGAACTCCACCGCCAACCCTGAGAGGGTGTCGAGCAGCTCAGGCAGGGCTGTTGCCACACAGCTGGGTGCCAGGTATGTAAGCAACAAGCCCAACTGAACCCGAGGACCACATCTCAAGAGGAGGGATTCACTCCCGGCCATCTGGACAATGGTGGCCTCCCAGGGACACAAAGTCTCCCGAATAACCACTGCCACCCCACCACCCCTGCCCTGAGCCCGTGGCTGGTGCAGCACCCGGAAACCTGGCGGGCATAACTCGGTGAGAGGCACCCCTCCCTCCGAACCCAACCAAGTTTCTGTGATGCACGCTAGATCCGCACATTCCTCCTCGATCAGATCATGGATGAGGGGAGCTTTGTTAACTACGGATCTAGCGTTAAAATAGACCAACCTGAGCTCAGGGGCCTGATCACCCTCATCCCCGGGTAAGAGGGTGCTAACCGGAGGGTCGGAGCGCGCCACCGCTCGGAGATAGCGGGGGCGCGATCCCAGATGTTGATATGGCCCTCCGCGCAGACACCTGCTGCCATTCTTTATCGCCGTGGGGATTTGAAGCCCCACCCCCACATTCCCAGCACCAGCAGCCACCTCCCCCGACCCCGTCCCGTCAGGACCTCTAACAGGACCAGACTGAGTGCCGGTTAAAGATTCCCTCCCTACCCCCCTCCCACCCCCTCCCTAACCTCTTAAAATAACCAGCTAAAAATTTTATCAGGGGCCTCTTAGCACGTCTTGACTCGAGGCCCCTATCTAAGCCCAGCCACCTCTCGGAGTCCCAGAGCTTGGGCTCGTCATTAAGGGGAGTATGGAAACAGGTGACAGGGCGCGCCCATGAGGCAGGAACCCCCCTAAGGGCATACAAGTCCGCTTCGGAGTAACGATAAACCATACAGCGTTAGAATAGTCTCTTAGGGCAGATGTTATAAATATGTCCAAAGGATCGCTCAATGATGGTGTATAGCTGGAAAAAGAAGTCCAGTAGGCATATCTCTTAGTCTGCAAGGCCATCTCAGCTCTCACCTGAGATGGAAATCCAAGGGACAACCTCAGTCATCCTCTCACTCCGGCTGAGGAGTCCAATCTGGAGCAGAGAGAGAAAAGGGGATCCTGAGCCAGGCCCACCCCAACTGGTCTCTCACACCAGTGAGGTGGTCGCTGACCAGTCCAAAACCGTCCTCCCACCACGGTCCGGTCCCAGCCACACTGGACTGTCAATAGGGGTATCTTAATTCCCATCAGGCATGGAGCTAGCCATAATGCCTGCCTGTGAACAGAGAAAGTAAAGAACAGGCAGGCCAGGCCTCTGTCGATCCTCGCATCACCAGCCAACGCCGCCAGTCTGGGGGGGGAGGACAGAAGCATTCTCTCCCCAACGCCCGTTTGCCAGTCCAGATGATCTTCCAGCGGCGGAAAGAGGCAGTCCCAGCAGCTGTATTGAGTCCGGGAATTCGCCAACATGTCCGCCGAGGCCGATGACCAGGCCCACAGTCTGCAACCACCATCCGGGAGGAGAAGAAGGCTCCGCGCCGCCGAAAACGGCGCCAGCCAGCTGATGGTCATAGAAAGATCTCCGACCGGTGGGATCGTCGCCGCTGCCCCTCCGACAAGCAGGGGGTATCCACGGCGAGCAGGCAGAAGAGGGAAGGCAGGGCAAGGCGTCCCGGACTTCACGGCGCTGTGGCAGCGCTCGGCGCCATAGCGGAGCTCGGCAGGTCGGCAGGCAGTTCTCAAGCGCCGCTAGTTCAGATCAGCAGGCCGCTAGTTCAGGGGGGGGCTCAGCGCCACGAAAAGCAGCGCCCAGCAGCTGTTTTAAAATCCCCCAACCCCCAAAGTCGCCTCGGCAAGCAAGCAGAAGAGAGAAGCAAGGCAGGGCGTCCCAGACTTCACGGCGCTGTGGCAGCGCTCGGCGCCATAGCGGAGCTCGGCAGGTCGGCAGGCAGTTCTCAAGCGCCGCTAGTTCAGATCATCAGGCCGCTAGTTCGGGGGGGGGCTCAGCGCCACGAAAAGCAGCGCCCAGCAGCTGTTTTAAAATCCCCCAATCCCCAAAGTCGCCTCGGCAAGCAAGCAGAAGAAAGAAGCAAGGCAAGGCGTCCCGGGCTTCACGGCGCTGTAGCAGCACTCGGCGCCATAGCGGAGCTCGGCAGGTCGGCAGGCGGCAGTTCTCAAGCGCCGCTAGTTCGGAGGGGGGGGCTCAGCGCCGCAAAGAACAGCGCCCAGCAGCTGTTTTTAAATCCCCCACCCCCAGAGTCGCCTCAGCATACCGTGGGCCTCCCTGAGCTAGTTCCTTTGGAGCCCTCGAAGAGCGCCCGAAGCTTAGGTTGCGGCCGTTGCCATCTTGGGCAAAAATAATAATAATAATAATAATAATAATAATAATAATAATAATAATAATAATAATAATAATAATAATAATATAAAGTTGGAAGGGACCTTGGAGGTCATCTAGTCCAACCCCCTGCTCAGGCAGGAAACCCTATACCATTTCAGGCAAATGGCTGTCCAGTCTCTTCTTAAAAACCTCCAGTGTTGGAGCATTCACCGCTTCTGGAGGCAGGTTGTTCCACTGGTTAATTGTTGTAACTGTCAGGAAGTTTCTCCTTAGTTCTAGGTTGCTTCTCTCCTTGACTAGTTTCCATCCATTGCTTCTTGTCCTGCTTTCAGGTGCTTTGGAGAATAGCTTGACTCCCTCTTCTTTGTGGCAGCCCCTGAGATATTGGAACACTGCTATCATGTCACCCCTCACCCTTCTCTTCGTTAAACTACACATACCCAATTCCAGCAACTGTTCCCTATATGTTTTAGCCTCCAGCCCCCTAATCATCTTGGTTGCTCTTCTCTGTACCCTTTCAAGTTCTTGACAGACTTGAACAATGGGCCCTATCCAACAAAATGAAATTTAATGTGGGGAAAAACAAGGTTTTACACTTAGGCAGGAAAAGCCAAAGGTACAGTAACTATGAGAGGGACCTTAGAGTCCTAATGGACGGTCACTTAAATATGAGCCAGCAGTTTGTGGCAAGAGCCAAAAAAGCTAATACAATCCTTGGTTGTATGCATGAAGTATTAGTGCCGCTTTGTAAAGCTTTAGTAAGGCCACACCTGGAATACTGCTTCCAGGTTTGGTTACCACATTACAGAAAGAGACGTTAAGACTGGAAAAAGTGTAAAGAAGAGCAACTAAGACGATTAAAGGCCTGGAGACAAAAACATGAAGAAAGATTGCAGGATTTGGGTTTGGCTAGTCTAAAAAAAAGAAGGATGAGTGGGGAGATGATACCAGAATTCCAGTATTTGAGAGGCTGCTACAAAGAGGAGGTGGGGGCGTCAACTTATTTTCCAAAGCCCTAGAGGGCAGGACAAGAAACAATGGATGGAAACTAGAAAAGCAACCCGGAATTAGGGAGAAACTTCCTGACACTGAGAAGAATTAACCAATGAGAACAATTAACCAGATTTATTCTGATTCTGATTTAAATTATTTATAGTCCCAGAGCAATATGTATAGTATTTATAATTCCAGAGCAATAAAACACAAGTACAAAAGTACAAGTAAAAAACTTAAAATACAGAAACCAAATCTGAAAAAAGGAGAGGCTATCAACTGGCTTCTATAAGTCATAGGTTAGCTAGAAGCTTGTATTTTGACTGTGCTAAAGTTAAGTACTGAAGATTCATCTATCTCCTGTTTGCCCAGCTTGAAGATATATTACTAACCCCGTGACGACATAGCTGCGTGTCATTCCTAATTCGCCCCAACCCACTCACCTTGAGGTAGTGTTTTAAGTTGGAAGGAGCAGCTCTGCTGCTGGTGTTCTTGTGGGAACAGGCCAAGAAGGCACCTTCCCTTTCTTTTCCTCCCCACATTGACTGCCACCCACAGCAAGAGGAGGGAGCAATGGGGAACTGGGTGTTTTCTCGCTCTGGAGAACCTGGGAGCAAGGTGGCTCCTTTTGTACCAGTTCTATGACCCAACGTGTGCAGTTGGAAAACTGACAGCCCAGGTCCCACAGGACCGATATCTCTTACAGGTAAAGGTAAAGGTTCCCCCGCACATGCGTGCTAGTCGTTTCCAACTCTAGGGGCCGGTGCTCATCTCCATTTCAAAGCCGAAGAGCCAGCGCTTGTCCGAGGACGTCTCCATGTTCATGTGGCCGGCATGAGTAGACGCCAAAGGCGTACGGAACGCTGTTACCTTCCCACCGTAGTGGTCCCTATTTTTCTACTTGCATTTTTTATGTGCTTTCAAACTGCTAGGTCGGCAGAAGCTGGGATGAGTAACAGGCGCTCACTCTGTTACGCAGCACTTGGGATTGACCCGCCAAACTGCCGACCTTCTGATCGACAAGCTCAGCATCCTAACCCACTGAGCCACCACGTCCCTTGATATCTCTTATAAGTAGTGCCAAACGAGACATTGTCCTTTTTGCCCAGAGCTTTCAAGGTGGATGGGACCTCTAATTCTTCTCTGACTCAGCACAATTTTGTGCCAATTCCTATACAGGATAACAGCATGTAGACTGCTGTGGGAATAGCCCTGAATATAAAGCCTTTTGCAAGCAAAATTGTATTACTGCAGCGCCACAGCACAGTCATTTTCTAAAACCCTGTTAATTTATTTTATAGAAATAAAGAGTTGGAAGACATTTTGGCCTTGATCTAGTCCAGACATGTTCACAGGCATTTCTGAACAAACATTTCCAGGAGCTGCAGGCACCTTTTCTAACTAACATATTAAAAGTCATAAGCTTTGGTGAGTTGCAGCTCACTTCATTAAATGCCCAGAGTGACTAGACTGATATAGGGAAGGGTTGGTGGTAGAAGGATTCCAAATAGGATGGGAAGCCCTTTGTTAGAGATGTTGGGATTAACCACATTCAGGGGACCAAAGATTCCCTATACTTTTTTATTTATTTTTTTATTTTTATTGCATTTATATCCCGCCCTTCTCCGAAGACTCAGGGCGGCTTACAAGCTTAGCAGTACTTGATCTACTTCAATTCTTTAATGCAAAAAAAATGCAATGCAGAATAATGTTATATTTCTAAAAGGTACTACTTCCACAGAAGAAGGAACACCCCCTTAATTTCTGAGATAGTCTTTTGCACAGTACTGCCCTCTGGAGAACATAACTTTCCTACTAGATTAAAAACTCTCCTCCTGATGGTTGAATGGAGGCATTTGAAATAGGAAGGTAAATGTGTGCTGATAAGTATATATAAATGCTTCTGCTTCTCCCTGTGCAATCTTGAAAAAACCTGCTTCCTCTTCTCACAAGTCTAAAATGTGATTTAAATAGTAACTTATTGCTTTATCTATTGTACTCATCTCTCTGACATTTTTCTTTCACACTCAATTCCCTTCATTTTCCCTCAGAACTACAGCCAAAGCTATTCACCTCTCCCGTTATTCCAATCTTATGGCACTTGCTATGATTCATCTAAAAGAGCTTCCCATCCTATTTGGAATCCTTCACCCACCAACCCTTCTCTGTATCAGTCTAGTCCAGGGGTAGGCAACCTTGGCTCTTTTATGACTCGTGAACTTCAACTGCCAGAATTCCTGAGCCAGCCATGCATGACTGGCTCAGGAATTCTGGGAGTTGAAGTCCACGAATCATAAAAGAGCCAAGGTTGCCTACCCCTGGTCTAGTCACTCTGGGCATTTGATGAAGTGAGCTGCAACTCACCAAAGCTTATGCCTTTTAAGATGTTAGTTAGAAAAGTGCTAGAAAGCACCTTCTGAGACTAAGAGCATTCAGGGCTGTACTCTAATGGTAATCTACCCACATTAATCAGAAAGCCAACCTTCATAAGAATTCGAACATTGCCATTTAGTTATGTTACGGTCCTATGAATAAACACCCATTAAAAGCAGTGGCTATGACAAATTCTGGTAACTTTTTTTTAAAAAAAAATATTCCACATTTTTTTAATGTGTTTTCTTCAACCATTGCAACCAGGAATGCTGCCTACAGCTTTTAAGTGGGTGGAGTAATTGATTCATGATAGTCAGAGGCAAGGCAAGGCAAGGCAAGATTTTGAGGACAACTGCCTGTATAAATAGGGAATATCAAGTTGGGCAGTATTGTAAGCCACCTAGAATCACCTCTTGGTGAGATGGGTGGTATATACGTTTAATAAATAAATAAATAAATCTGGATGGGGGGGTCAAGATGGCAGGAACAAAACCCTGTGCTTTTTCACATGCATCATATATGAAATGAATTAAAACCATTAACTTCATTGAGCGAACACTGTTTTCTAGAGAATATGAGAGGTAGTGGTAAGAACATCAACAATCCTATGAACTTTTAATGTGTGACAAATTAACTTAATTTTATTCTTATTCTATTTTGTATACATTTTCTATTTCTCACCCTAATACATCACCACCTTAATAATAGAGTATCCTTTATTAGTTCAAACCCATCATCTATATTGTCTGGGCTAATCAATAATTCAAACTTATTTCCTAATAGTTAGTTTACATTTCCCTTGTAAGTCTAAATCCTCAGTATTAGACAGATTAATCCCTTCATTTTTACTATTTTTCAACTATTTTAAGTCTAGTAATCAAATTTCCCCTTGTCTCAAAATCTCCCTTTAGCCCACTAGTTGACAGTTTAGGGTCCTCTCTAGTAAATCAAAAGGCTCCAGTTTTTCAACCTAATTCTAGCTTTTTTCTTTTGCCAACTAGGCTTCCATACCAATGCTTTTAAATCATCGAATAGCTCTCCCTTCATTCTTGTATATGTTACTTGGATTGAAGGAGACCATCTAATTGCCAATTTTCTGAAAGATCTGGCCCATTTATAATCATTAGGTTGTCACCCTGGTAACCCAGATCTCCATGTTTGTTCTGGTATAGCTGTGTTCAATTCGATCTGGTCTTCTTCTTTCTCAGATTTCTTCTGGTTTATATAGAAAGTCATTTCCAGTTTTAAAGTTGTTGTTTCGTAAATAGTAAACTGTACTTGTTGATCTTTAAAGCCCTCTGTTTTGGTATTTATTTCTTCCACTCAAGTTGTTTTTTGAGTTGTTAGTTCTTTAGTTGCAATCAAGGTTTTGCTTTGTAGATCTAGGCTGGCACCTTTATCGTTCATATTAGCTTTGAGTTTCTCAGTATCTGCAAGAATACTTTCAAGTAAAGATTTTAACATAGCCAAGGTTTTTTGCTGATCCTCCTCCATTTCTGACATGTTTATAGATGGTCTTTCTAGTGAAGGCTATTTATTAAACAAGAATCAGTAAATGTTCATCTCCACAGTTCCTAGAGACCAATTTCATTGCCCAGCTGCTCTCTCACAGTTAAATTTCTCATAGATAATACCAAGGTCAGGTCTGGGCTGTAAGCAAGTCTCTTTGTCAGAAATAAATTGCTGTACCAAGCTTCTCCACAAGATGTCCCCAATAGCATTTAAAGTCTTTTCCAGATCCCAGGCTAGGTTCTTATCCAATTTAAATTCTTTTTTGCAAATAAAGTAAAATAGCAGTTCCCAGTAAGAATAGGAAATTTTTGGGTCCCCAAATTAAAAAAAGTATAAATCCAATTATATTAAGTTGATCTTTTCAATGCTTTATTTCCCCTAGGTGATCAGACGCCACCATTTTAAATGGTGGGAGAAGAAAGTTCCCTTCCCTCTCTCCTCACAGGGGAAAAAAATTTCAAGAAGCTTTTAACAGGAAAGTACTTGGGGTACAGAGAAGATAAAGTCTCACCCGATTCCTCCACATTGCTTTCAAGGTGTTTGATGGTAAATTTGGCCTTGGCTGTCAGCGGCTTGTTGATGGGCCATCTTGATGGCCGATCTTTTCCCCGTCATTTGAAGAGCTGCCCCGGATCAAACAGGAGGGCTACCGCCCTTCCACGATCACTCGGGTGTCCTCTTCTCATTCATCGCTCCTACAGGGCAACTTTCAACCCTCTTCAGGGTCCCCTGGTGGCAGAAAACCGGATGGTCACCCCAGAGTGATCACCGCATACATCTGCCGACGCCGCGATCGCAAACCAGAAGCCGGTTTGGGGGTTTCTTTGACAAGCCTATTGATAGCTGGAGAGAGCCACTAAATTGGATGGGCTAAAAATGTTTTTTTTACATGTAGGGTTAAGTTGCTTTAATAGTGAAAAATTATGCACTAAATTAATTTTTTCAGAGAAAACTAGGTTGGGTAGATAAATACCTGTGTAATAGTACATGCTTAGGGGATTGTTGAGGAGTATACATGATATACTGACCTCAGGACATAGATTCCTGATTTCACTGAGTATTTCTTCTCAGTATGCAAAGTTTGGGCTCCCTCTGTTTTACTGCTTCCATCATAAACTGCAGAATCTAGAGTGGAGCGGGTGTTCCCCAGGGCATGGACTACTATGAAAAAGCCACACTTTCAGGGTTCCAATAGATGGAAAGATTTAAGGGAAGGGGCCCACTCAATATGACCTAGTGGGATGGGCATGTGTCCTCAGGACCAGATGGTCTTGCAAATAACCTAGCCCACGCCCAGTGGAACATGGCAAGTTGATGACCAGCACCTTGAATTGCATTCATTAAGAAATGGGACCTACCGCAGCTCGCAAAACAGCAGTGTAACGAGGACAAACTAAGAGACACTACATGCTGCACATACTGCTGCATTCTCTACTTGCTGTTGTAAGTTCCAGGTGTTGGTTTTTTTACATTTGTTTTATTCCCACCTTAATATTTTTTTATAAATAACTCAAGGCATCAAACAACCTAATACTTTTTCCTCTTCCTATTTTTTCCACAATGACAATCCTGTGAGGTGAGTTTGGCTGAGAGAGAATGACTGACCTAAGGACATTCAGCTGGCTTTCATGCCTAAGGCAGGACAAGAACTCACAGTCTCCTGCTTTCTAACCTGGTGCCTTAACCACCAGACCCAACTGGCTCTCCATGTAGAGCACATTTCAATAGTCAAACTGGGAACTGTCAAAGTCAAAAATCTAGGTCTTTCCCAAACTACAGATAATGTAATCTTTGAAACTGATTCCATAACTTAGTAGTACCACACATACTCCTTGAATTCATAACATCACTGCTTGAGATATTTAGTAAACCCAGTTCAAGGGATTACTCAGAAGACCACTCCATTCTGTATTTTTAAATAGGATTCATATTTATATTGTCACTCGTATCAAGAGTTACTCACAAAATGGAAACATTGTCTGTCCTGAGCATACCCAAAACCTAACCTTTTGGGCTGGGTGTGTTAAAAATTCAAAAAATGCCTAACTTGACTCCACTGGCACATCACACATACCAAACAATAGAAACAAGTCTCTGCCTCCCCCCCCACACACACAAACAAGGCCACTCAGAACCTGAAGTTGAGGCCTCGGCCTGGGGATCAGCTCAAGCACTCAAAATGGCCGGTGTTCCCCAAGGTGCCTGAGCCTTGGAGAACAGCGAAATTGCCTCTGCAGCCAAGTACTTCCCAGGATTTGCTGTGTTCTGCCTACCTTCAGACAGGGCTCTCTTTCTGTTGACAGGCCCTCGTGGCTTACCCGAGGCTGCTCTGGGTCACACAAGGCCTCTGTTCCTGAAGCAGCTTTGGAGAATGCTCTTCCACAGTCTCTGCAGCACTGAAAACCATGCCCTGTTCTGGTGTCATTTTTGGAGAGACTGCAGTTTGTGTGAGACCACGGCCCTCTTATATGGCCTCCGCAACCTCTGAAAATCACACGTGAATGAGGCATGCTTTCAAGACTACTTATTGTGTGTTGGTGGACACTGGCGTGTCACCCAAAATGTGGTGTTTCACCTTTGACATGCGTGTCATGGGCTTGTCATCACTGCTTTATGATTAGATAGTTTAGTAGTTTCTCTGAATCTCCTTTTGCAGCATTGTAGTTGATGATTCTCAGCTGTTGGGCAAAAGAAGAACGATGGAATATCTGAGACAGATCAAAGGAAGCATATTTTCACACAAAACAAAACTCAGTGTAGACTTCAGTGGTGTCACCAGGGAGGATTTCAGGGCAGAACTCCAGTTTTCTGTAGAGCAGAATGAGCAGGAGGGATCCACCAAAAGCAACAAAACTGACTGACCGCATTTTAAGTGATACATAAAAATAATCTTTTGAAGTGGTATTTGAAGTATGTGAAGAAATACACATGGCCATTTAAACTATCTTCATAAGACCATTGCCTCTTGAATGAGACTGCACTAAGGCCATTAGGTCCAACAAATAAAGTGTTAATCACTGGTAGATGTTGCTGACTGTAAGTTGCAACAATGCCCATGAACTACAGTAACTTTAGAGAGAAATTAGAAAAATTCAAGGAAGTTTACAGTTATCAACACATACCAATCATTAGTTAAGAAATTAAGCATTAAGAAAGGAGGGATTTTGTTCAGCTGTGCTATTATCAAACAAATGAATTAATTCTGTATTTCTAGAGACTGTGATAGAATATGCCACCATTAAGGATACAGAAAATGGCACACTTAGTCTCTGCTAATATCCCAAATGTTCTTCCTTGGATTTCATTCCCACAAAAACTATATCATTCATCCTTCTAAAACAATAATATGAAGCATTTTGGGCAAGCATTTTTATTCTACTACATTGCATTGTCTTGATTTGTTCTCTATCTGTACTGACATATACTTTGCTTTACAACTCTATCTACTGTCCTTTTTGTGTGCAGCTTTGACCCTCTTTATTTTCTTTTTAGGAGTCCATATTTTTTGGGAATATGCTTCCACCCTGAAAGATGCACTGCTTCAGGTGGTGCACACATATCATTGATCTGATATATCCTTCCCATTTCTTGCATACGTTTCATTCTTTGTACATGGATGATTTCCCTGCCTTCATTAAGTGAAAATAAATGACCAAAAAGTAAATATTTACTTATGAGTTATCTAATGCTTTGAAAGCAACAGGCTCGCTCATGCTTGAAAGTATTTGATCGTTAACTAGGTGTAGTTTTGCAACCTATTCCATTCTTTCTGCTTCTATTAGTTGATTGGTCCCTGAGTACCTTATCAACTACTTTACTTATTCTTGAAGCAAGGAGATAATAATCACTGCACACATGTTAATGGGAAGGAAGGGAAAACACTACTTTAAAGCTGCTTCTGTGGAGTGCTGGAGATGAAACAAAGACTATGTAATGGGGTGATGTCCTACAAAACTAATTACTAGGGAGTGTTCATCCTGTAGATAGATTAAACCATCTCTTATGCAGTACATATTCTACATACTAAGCCTAATTTCTGTTCTGATATAGTTCTGCCTATCTATGGAGACTGTGGGAGGAAAATTTTGTGTTCTGTCATCTATGTACCATATTTGTATAGCCATCCATCTCACAAGAGAGTGAGTCTTGGCGGCATACACAATTCGAAAAGGTAACCAATAAATACATATAAAAAGAATCATTTAAAACTATAATACAAGAGAGGATGATGTTAGCCATATAAGGGAGCCATCACAAGATCTCCTTGGTCCACTGGGATTCTCAGGCCTGATAGCATAGCCATGTTTTGAGTGATTAACGGTATGTTAAGAATTTATAAGAAAATTTTAAAAATACAGTGCTGAAAATAAAGATACAATACAGTGTTGTTTGGTAGGTGTGAGGAAATGAGAAGGATGTCCAGTACGAGTAGTTGTGGGATGTCCCAGTGGGACATACCATTCCTTTTTAATAGGTGGTCACAGAATGTCCCCTTTTTTGTAGAACACTCAATATTTTCTCTCCCTCCCTCCCTTCTTATAGAAAACTCTGGGACAATTCAGTTTATCTTTACAGGACCAAAAATCAATACATCTTTTAGAAAGTGCTTTATTTCTTTCTTGAATTGACATGCGAAGCAAACAGTGGCACAGTCACTCTGGAATATACTGTCCCTGAAATCTTTGTGCTTCCATAGTCATACTTTTGGAGAGCTGTAAAAACTTGGCTCTTTATAGAACCTGTGGAACTTAAGATCTTGTTGGGCATCACCATTTTGATTTTTTTTTAGTTGGTTTGATTTTAGAAGATACTTAAACATTAAAGAGGAAATACTGAAAAATCCTAATTCTGTTTTTTTAATTGGCTGATTGTTAATTTTATATGACTTATTGTTTTATTTTTAAATTGTGTTAAATATTCATTGTTCTTTCTTGCCAGCTTCCTGGGATCTGAGAGAAGAGACAAAAAGGAAATTTGTATTTTCAAGTCAATTTTGCCTCCTAGAAATTGCCTGGACAAATCTGTGCAGTTTTCTTGACAACATTGTCAGAGGTGGATAGCTGGTTCCTTCTTTCTAAGGATGAAAGAAACTGACTGGCCAAAGGCAGGACTAGAACTCAAAGTCTCCTGGTTTTTGCCTAGTGCCTAACCACTCCTCCAAGCTGGGAGAGGCAGCTTTAATTAAATACACAAATGCAGGTTCCGTTGGAACAATTTGTCCCCAAGATTTGGATAATCCTAACTATATTGGCCTTTCATGAGGCTCCTAAGACCTGGTTGTTCCTTCAGGCAATAGGCCAGATTGTTGAATGAATTCATTTTTAGCAAGTGTTGTAGTTGTATATTGGTTAACATCTTCAATTGCCAATTTATTCTGTTTTGAGATGGTTCTTTTAATGGTTGTTTTTGATTTGTTAGTATGTTGCCCAAAGTTCCTGTTAAATAGGTATGTTGTTGTTGTTAGCTGCGAAGTCGTGTCCGACCCATCGTGACCCTATGGACAACATTCCTCCAGGCCTTCCTGTCCTCTACCATCTTCTGGAGTCCATTTAAGCTCATGCCTACTGCTTCAGTGACTCCATCCAGCCACCTCATTCTCTGTCGTCCCCTTCTTCTATTGCCCTCGATCTTTCCCAGCATTAGGCTCTTCTCCAGTGAGTCCTTCCTTCTCATTAGGTGGCCAAAGTATTTGAGTTTTAGCTTCAGGATCTGGCCTTCTAAAGAGCAGTCAGGATTGATCTCCTCTAGGACTGACTGGTTTGATCGCCTTGCAGTCCAAGGGACTCGCAGGAGTCTTCTCCAGCACCATAGTTCAAAGGCCTCAATTCTTTGGCGCTCAGCCTTTCTTATGGTCCAACTTTCACTGCCATACATTGCAACTGGGAAGACCATAGCCTTGACTATACGCACTTTTGTTGACAGGGTGATGTCTCTGCTTTTTAGTGTGCTGTCTAGATTTGCCATGGCTTTCCTTCCGAGGAGCAAGCGTCTTTTAATTTCATTTAAAAAATAATCACTGATATATTTAAAACAACAATGAAGCATAAATTTCTAGCAAAGTTGCATCTGTGGTGATAGCTAACCTGACCAAAAATGTCTGCTAGTGAAAAGATAATTGCGAGGCAGAAAGCTAGACCTTTCTTTTGAGAGAGTTCAAAGCTCTGATGATGGGAAGAGTAAAATTAGAGTATGTGCCAGAGATGTTGGAGCTCAAGAGAGACTTCTAAGGGAACTTGTAATATTTCAGATTTCATTACTAGCATTTGAATTAGTACTAAAATTAGACTGGTTACCAACTGTATCGTTTTAATAAGTAGATCTAAATTTATGATATTTTGTTGCAGATAATTATACAGTACAGATAATCATTAACATACAATCACAATAGAGCCCAACATTTCTGTTGCTAAGTAAGACTGTTGTTATGTGAGTTTTGCTCCATTTTACTTTCTTGCCACAGTTGTTAAGTGAATTACTTCAGTGTTAATAACATGATTGTTAAGTGAATCTGGCTTCTCTATTGACTGCTTGTCAGAATGTCGCAAAAGGTGATCACATGATACCGGGATACTGTCATAAATACCTAGCAATTGCCAAGTGGTCCAAATTTTGATCATGTGACCATGGGGATGCTGCAATGGTCATAAAAGTGAAAAATGATTGTCATTTTTTTCACTCCTGTTGTAACTTTGAACGATGGTTGTAAGTTGAATTTGGGTATTTCAAATTTGGGCTTATTTTTATTTATTCATTTTATTTTATTAATTTCTATTGATGCTGTATATTATTCTATATCAGTATGATGAAAATGTTGTTAAAGAAAAAAGTCCAAATAAGGTAATCAGACACTAGTTGCAAGTATTCTCTTAGGGAAAGCAAGATCAGGATGGATGAATAAACATAACTGAATTTCTACTTTTAGTTTACTTTCTGCCTATAGAAGGTTACAGAAAAGAGAGGTAAACAGTAGGAATGAACAGAAGACCCAGTTCACCACTACAAATGTTTATACAAATGCTCATTTAAAATCATGGTACCATATTCAACAGCATAAACTTCCTAAAATCATAAATAACTAATGGACATTTTCTCTGTTTCCTGATACGGTTAATTCAAAGGATTCTGGTCGAAGGCTCTTTAAGTTAGTAAAGCCGCGTGTGGTCCTCTCAGTTTATAGGAGAACAAACAAAAGAACATCTTGGAAACTCTTGGCATCTGAACTGTTTACATGGTGTGCACATTATCTCTTAGCTACTACTTGAGATGTCAAAATGGGTTCAGCCATCCAATATACAAGGTATTAAACTGCCTGATGAAAGTCTTGTTGTTGCTTATTTTTTAGATGCACAATTTTAACTCTGTTATCCTTGTATGATGCAATTCCTGGCAAATGGATACTTTGTGAACATTTGTTACTACCTTTGATCTTAACAAACTAAGACTGAAACATGTTTATTCAAATCCTATGTGTCTTCCGTGCATAATCAGGAATTTGGGTGGTTTGGTTTTTTTTAAAAAAAAATCTAGGAAAACTCATTGTAATTAATCTGAGAATCTGAAGAGTTTCAGCAACTCCCCACAGAGACTGCTCTGAGAGGGAAGGGTCTTCTTAGTGAATTGTTCCTAATTCTGAGGGTCACTGAGAGTTTTAGCAAATAAAAAAGAGGAACTGCACATATAAAGAGGATATATAATGTTTTAATTGAATTGGATTCAGAAATGGAATTAGTTAAAGATTGTATGATAAAGTGGGCACAAAATATCCAGGAACCAATTCCGTTGGATACTTGGGAGGTAATTTGGGTTAGAAATGTTAAATTTACTCAGGCTCAAAATTTAAGAGAAAATTTTTATAAAATGTTTTATAGATGGCATTTGGATCCCAAAAAGTTGTCTAACATGTATCCTAACTTACAGTCTAAATGCTGGAGATGTGGTAGTTTAGAAGCCACCTATTTTCATATGTGGTGGAGTTGCAGAAATATAAAAGCTTTTTGGGTTAAAATTTGGTGGAACATTCAAAAGATTTTTAAGAGAAAGATAAAGTTCTCTCCACAATTGTTTTTATTGGGCATTGTTGTAGATTGTGATGTTCAGTGCTTTTTTTGTAAAAGAAAAAGGTGCCGGAACTCACACATGTCATACAAGCCGCCTTGCCTACCCTGCAAGGTTCCATGCAAAAAAGGTGCCGGAACTCCGTTCTGAACGTTCTATGAGAAAAAAAGCCCTGGTGATGTTAAAGAAACCAATTTGATGTTGAATTTGATAACAGCAGCACAGTTACTGGTGGGACAATACTGGAAGAAGGATAGTTTGCCTACTATAGAAGAATGGGTGTTTAAAGTATCGAATCTTGCAGAAATGTCTAAGATTTCTGCTTATTTGAAGGATCATTCACAAGAAAGATATATTTCAGTTTGGAGGAGATGGCTAGATTATATTCAGAATAAATATGGGACTAAAAAGTTCCATTTAGCTTATGAGTAGATTTTAGAGGGATATTGTTATTAATTTTAGTGTTAGTACTTTGTATGTATCTATGTTAAAGGGGAGTTAAAGCACATTATGAATTTGGTTAATTTTATATTGTGGATAATTTTTAGTTAGAATATGATTATTATATCTATAACCCTGTATTTAGCTCTGGGAAGTGGGGGGGAAAGAGGGGTGGTTTGGGGTGCATGGGTTTTGGGGATATGCATTTATTTATTTATTTATTTATTTTTGGGACTTATATGCCGCCCTATCTCCCGAAGGACTCAGGGCGGCTTACAACAATAAAAAACAACAATACAAAAATTAAAAAAGAATTAAATAACAGCCCCAAAATAAATTAACTACAGTTAAAAATTAAAACATATTTAAAAACCCATCATCAATCCAGGTCAGCCTGATGGAAGAGAAAACTTTTGAGGTCGCGGCGAAAGGACCGGAGGTCCGGGGCCATCCGAAGCTCAAGGGGAAGTTGGTTCCAAAGGGCTGGCACTCCCACAGAGAAGGCCCTCCCCCTGGGGGTCGCCAGCCGACATTGTCTGGCCGACGGCACCCTGAGAAGGCCCTCTCTGTGTGAGCGCACTGGGCGATGGGAAGTCGTCCCCGGTAGCAGACGGTCCTGCAAGTATCCCGGGCCTAAGCCATGTAGGGCTTTAAAGGTAAGTACCAGCACCTTAAATCTCGCCCGGAAGACAGCTGGTAGCCAATGCAGCTCACGCAGGAGGGGTGTAATATGGGAGTATCGGGATGCTCCCATCACTACCCGCGCGGCTGCATTCTGCACCAGCTGAAGCTGAAGTATTGTAAAAAATTTTTTGTAAAACTCTTTAATAAAAAAAAGAGGAACTACTAGTTGGTACCTAACTGTTCCTGTCTTCTGAAAGAATATAGAGAACTGATGAATCAGATTCTCTCCCCCAATACCCTGCTCTGCCATCACTTTTGTTCCACTGGATTGGAGACCATCTAAGTGATGGAGGGATAGTTCCATGCACATGAAGGAGAAAAGAAATGGAGATTTCCTCCATTTAGCTGTGATAGGCAGTCTGATTTCTCCCTCCAGCTCCCATCTAATTATATAGTTTTTTATTTGTATTTAAATGAACACAGTGGAAAGGAATATTATGTCACCTTAGTTTGGAATGTGTCTATTAAATGCTGGTTATGAAACTTCATTATACTGGAAGCAGCTATTCATAATGAAAACTCATCTGATTCTATACTTTTCTTAATGGGCAACCTGAAATAACAAGTAAGGAATAAACATAATGTAGCCAATATAATAGGATCTTGGCAAAAGCATGGAAACAGATTAAATTGCTGTCTGTAAGACTTGAAACACAGAATATTTAAAAAGTTGAATTCACATTTCAATATATAATATTTTTATTAAAATTCATTGAACCTTATATCCCCTCAAAATATATTGAATTAGCTTTACAATGCGATTAACTGCTGCAAGGATATTAAATAGTGTAAATTCAGTAATATTATCTTCACATCGTATCATATCAAATTTTATTTACAGAGTATTATTGTTTTTTTAATATTTAGAATGCTTTGGGCTGAGGAAAACATTACAGTATATAAATGAAAATGCCAACTATAAAAAAAAATATTACAATAACTACAGTGCTTTCAGTTTTGTTCCAATTGTAGCCACTAGATGTCTCCATCAGCTTGAATAAAACAGAAAAACAGCGTCATGTCAGCTATTTTTCATGCCTGTCTTCAGTACTCACAGTGTATCTGAATTGAAAAGTGGTTATATATATTCTTAATCTGCCCAGTAGCTAGAATTTCCTGGGCAGATCTATTGTGGATTAGTGCCTCTGACTCCTCGCAATAACTTTTGTCAGTTTCTCAGTCCAAGCCCCAAGCACCTTTATTTTTTCAATCTTAAATTCATTGGTTCATCCAATGCCTTCACTTGACTATTTTTTAAACAAAGGGCTGGCAAAAGAAACCCCAACAACCTTGCATATGCATCTATTTTTTGTGTTTCTCATAATGTACCAAGACACCTACAGAATTAAATTAAAATGTGATCTGTTGCAGCATAAGTCTATTGCAAATGTATCCAAAAGGAGATCTGGGAACATACGCAGCAAGGCAATATCCCCATTTCCTTCTATGTTTTTCTTGAATTGCTGTTAAAAGCCCACCATCTCTCATGCTAGAAAACTATCATGCAATGTAATACCCACAAACATTAGAAGCTGAAAAAAAAAATTAAGCTAAGACTCCTGCAGATTGGAGATAAACTTTCTCCCCTCCAATATGGAAAAAGGGATTGCCCTCCTTCAGTGCTGAAAAGCAAAAAGATAGGGATGGGGGTGGGGAAAACTTGACAGTTGAGGGATTATTCGAGAGTTGCATTTAATTTTCTCTTTGCCTGAAAGAAATACCACCACCCTAATTCTTATTGTTCCCATCTGGTAGTGACTGTTTCAAGCAATGCACGTTACAACAGTTTAGTTATTAATGGCCATTTAATGGAGCTGCTTGGGGGCTGGATGCATTAGGCCCATTAGCTCAAGAATGATGGCTAGGAAGGCATTAGCTCTAAGGATTACCTTATGCCACCTGATCCCTGTACATCGGGACACTGGAGATTCTGCATATTTTTACCAGTTTCACGTGACAACATTTTAAAAGGTTCACAATTCACAATTCTCACTCTTATTTGATATAAGTGTTATTAAAGTAATTGGTGGATGAAAATCACTTTTGTGGTTACTTTAATTGTGGAAAAAGTAATATGAGAATCAGACTTGAAATGTTTGGATCATGCTTTGGATTAGACAATTGAGAATTGGAGAGAAGATAGAAACTTAGAGGAATAAGTCTTTCTTCCAATAGTGCCAAAGTGATTCAAATTCAGGCCAATGTTGTTGGTTTTTTTTTAAAAAAAAACCTCTTAAAAATCCTGTGTTACCTGCAAAGCCCCATTCAATAAGTGGGGAAAAAGTCAAGCACTGAGTGTCCTCAGCATGTAATGACCAATGAGGTGTACTCTTAAACATGTGACTTGTATGATTTCAGGCCATTTTCACACAGCCACAGGCTATACCTGCTATATCTTCAGCACCAGTTTTCTGTCGCTCCACTCATCTCCTAATGCGGTACAACATTCAGCCATGGAAGTAATCAGTACTCCCTCCTGCTTGGCAATGGTGGGGAGGGGGGGCCATAAAAAACTAGCCGGACAGTGCCATCCTTGTTCTTCCCTCACTGCATTTGCTTTTTTTGCAAAAATAATACCAGTTTATCTATTGATTGGATTATCTAATTTTCCCTTAAAATTCTCATACGGCTCATTTTATCTCCATTTTATGCTCATAGTAGTTCTATGAGATAGGTTGGATTAGAAGAGAGTGATCAGACCAAAGTCACCTAGAGAGTTGCCATGACTGAAGACAGACCTGAGTCTGGGTCTCACTTCTTTAGTCTCATACTGGAACTACTGTGCCACACAGGCTTTGAAAGCATATTCAGGTAAACTTGATACACATCAATTTGGGGCTATCTGACTGCAAATCCTCAAATGCTGTTGATTACTATGCATTATATTAGTCTCTTCTGCTTCAACATCTAGTTGTTTTATAGTTCATGGAAGAAAGATTTATGCAGTGTTTTTGAAACAAAAAAAGGTGCCAGAAATGCACAGCTCCGGTGGACTGGCAGAAGCCTCTAGCACGCCTCATCCAGCTCCAGTCGAAAGCCCTTTATGGAGCAGGGGGGAGGGGGGAATGCTTGAGGGAGCTTCCGAGGCACAGATCAAGTGAGCAACGTCAGCTGACAGATGCCATTGCCACAGCTTTTAAGAGGGCACATGTTCGGAGCTGTCTTCTTCCACCTTGTCTTCCTCCATCTCTGATGACACAGAGGCTTCCCCAGGAGCCAGAGTGACCAAGATGGTGGTGGCACTGCTACTTTTGGAGCGCACCTGGTCCCTCAAAGAGATTTGCTCCAGGAGCCAGTCCTGGTCCCTGGCGGCCAACCCGCGGGTGAGGACAGGTGGAGACGGGAGCACCATGAACCAAGGCAGAGAAGAGGGTCTGCTTCTAAGGTCATGGAAGTGTTTCTGGATCGACCTATGTCCCTGATTTACCCAGGCAGCTTCCTTTCACCGAACCAGAGCTTTATTCTTACTGGCGGCTTAAAAGGAGCTTCAAAAAAAGGTGCCGGAACGCTGTTCCAGTGTGTTCTATGCCAAAAAAAAGCAGTGGATTTATGGATGCTCAGTTTTACAAGGGGAAGATATATCTAGATAACCCTCAGATGGTGCAGCCAGATCATGAAGATGGAAAATATGGTGAGACTGAAATGTCCTCACTTCTAAAACAGGATATTTGCTTGACATTTGTTGCTTAAATAAGCACTGTGGGAAGAATGGTATAATTATTCCTTAGCATCTGTTGTAGAATGAACACACAGAAATCAATGGTAAGAGAGAATTCCCACTGCAGGCTTCTGAGAATTTCTGTGCTGTGTTTGGAATGAGTGGTTTTGAATATAGGTTCTCTTGAGTCATCTGTCTTGTTTGAAATTTCATCTCTTTGAGTTTAAGTAATAATAGTAGTTCGGTGTGACAGATATACACAAATATGTGTTGTTCAGGCAAGATGTATCAAACCTTTGGAAAAAAAAATCTAGGCAAGGGGTCTGCAACCTTGACAACTTTCAGGCTTGTGGACTTCAGCTCCCAGAATTCCTCAGCCAGCTATGCTGAGTCTTAAAGTCTTAAAGTCGTCAAGGTTGCAGACCCCCGATCTAGACTGGTACTTCCTTCTCCCTCAAACCCCAATCCATAGATACAGTCATATTTGGGAGCAAAATTTTCATTGCTAAGCAAGGCGCTTATTAAGTGAGTCATGCCCAATTTTGTAATCTTTTTTTTTGCTACAGGTGCTAAGTGAGTCGTTGCAATTGTTAAGTGAATCATGGTTAAGCAAACCCGGATTCCTCCATTGACTTTGCTTGTCATAAAGTCGCAAATGGTAATCACATGACCCTGGGATACTGCAACAGTCATAAATTCACGCCAGTTGCCAGACTCCCGAATTTTGATCATGTTACTATGGGGATGCTGCAATAAGTGCAAAGACCAATTGTAAGTTATTTTTTTCAGTGTGCCATTGTAATTTTGAATAGTTGTTAAATAAATGTAGTATAAGTCGAGGACTACCTGTATAGTCCCATTCCTTAAATGTTTCATTTTCTAATAAAAAATAAAATAAAGGACAGACTTTTACTGATACACTGTAATGATCATTTAGCTTTTATCCGGTAGGAACTTACAATGATGAAAATAGAAAAGTAATGCTTGTCAGTTCTTCTTTGCTAATGAATCCCTCGTTTCCTTGACAGCCTTGTGACGTTATTATATCTAGTGAATGAAGCAGCAAAAATCTGATTCTTATACTAAACCTTGACCCTCCTTTGTAGTCAGTGAATGGTTACTGATAGACATCTTTTTCTGATTCTCATGCAGAGAGAATAAATGTTAATAGTCATATGGCACCTGATTATAAAGGAAATTTATGCACACCTCGCTGCACTGATTCCCTCACCCCAAGAATGAAGCTACTTTATGCAATTGCATTAAACTGGGAATTTTACTGTAGTCTTTCAGTTATACCAGTCCTGTGTTTTCCATCTTTTTCTTATCAAGAGCAATGCATTAAGTTCAAAAAGACCGACTGATAGCGATAGGGAACAAATTTGGGGGAAAAAATAATTATCCGACTGATTGCAGTGATTCCGGTTATAGTTTTACTACATATTACCTGATCGCTCTCAGGATGAGGTGAGATGAGATTACATAGGAATGCATACATCCAGTCCACGGTGAACTTGCTTGCTGAAAATTTTGTAATCCGAGATTTCCATTATTACAGCAACTGCTCTGTAGAAACAATAGTGACTTCCTTATGCAGTACTTTATCAAAAATCGGAATGCAGATTTAGTTGAGTCACACTCTGTGAACTGCATAAAGAATGCTTAAGGCATGTGGTTGCTAGGCTGAAGGTCCTGCTTCATGTTAGCAGGAATGAAACAGAGAGTAGCCTGTTTATCAAAGGAACAAAGGACTAATTTCCCTACCAGCCTAGCATAAGTTGTCTAACACACTTCGGACACACATTTTCTGTAAAATTAGTAAGTTTTGGGTTCTAGCATGTCCACGGAATATCCTTTAATTATGAATCAACATTATCAACTACAGACCTTCAGAGGTATCTTTGAGGGAAGATTAAGTTCTGGAAGGAGAGGATTGTACAGAAGATAATAAAGACTGGAAAATTATATATTTCTCCCAGTAGGTTCTCAGAATTGGGAAGTAGAACTTGCTTGTCTGTTCTTTCAGACGCTAATCATCCTAGTCCTTATTCCTTGCATGGATATCACTATACCTGCCACCTTATCCAACAACAAATTAAGATTTAGATTCTGCCTTGCTAAAATCTAACCAATGTTCAGTAATGAATCTGTTTTTACACTGTATGTCAGGATTTTTTTTCTTTTTGGATTTGGGATATTTTGCTCTGTTCTACAATTCAGTAAGAGCAATTTTTTCCATTAAAAAGTAATATATTTAATAAAATAATGCACCCTGTAAAAGAGTTAACATTCATATCAGCTTGTTTAGGCTTTCTGTATATAGATATATGGAGACAACCTGTGAGCTTTTGGGTCATTCTTCTTTCCACATATAATATAGGCTTTTGCCATTTCCCCTCATCTTACAACACTCAGGTGAGCTTAGTTCACGGGTCGGCAACCCGCGGCCCCGGAGCCGCATGCGGCTCTTTCAGCCATCTCCTGTGGCTCCCAGCCGCCCGGTGCGCGCGCACCTCTTCGAACGGGCAGTGGTGCACGCGCACTTCTCCAAATGGAGAGTGGCACCGCCTGTTTGGAGAGGTGCACGCGCATCTCTCCAAATGGGCGGAGGTCCGCACGCACCTCCCCAAACCTTTGGAGAGGTGCGCGCGGACCTCCACGCGAACGGGCAGCGGCGCCACTGTTAAGCGGTGAGAGGGCAGACGAAAGAAACCATGCTGTATTCTCATCTTCGCCGTTTCGAAATCCCTGAATCTCTCTTCTTCCACCACCACCCCCACCCGCCCCCGGGCGTGCCAAAGAAACCAAACAGCCAAATCAGAACCTCGTCAAAACGGGATAGAAAACCAAAAAAGTCCCCAAAAGTTGAAATGATTTGCCTTTTAAAAGACACGCGTTCCTCAAGCCCAGCTTTAAAGCGGTCTCAGCCTCACCGAGTATATCAGGGGACGCTCTCTCCCCTCCCTCTTGCGCAAATCCTTTATCATCAGGGTGCGATTACACACGAGTCATTCGAGGCAGAAAAAAAAAACCCGAGGCGGCCTCGGGACGGTGAGGCCGGTCCAAAGCTGACAGGTCGGCTCCCTCAACCCCGTAACGCAATCAAGGGGAAGCAGGAGATCATAAAGGCTGCGGTCCTACATTGCTCAGTCGACCCAAAGCCCTATCAACCATTTTATGGCTGGCGACGAGCGGGAACGCAGCTGGAGCGTGGAAAGCAGCTTTGCAACTGACAAAAATATTCCCCAGTAACCGAAGCGCCGTGAACCGCAGTCCCCAACACTATTAACATGCAACCAGTGTGGGTGCAACTACTGCCCTTCCCCCTCTCCCCACCCCGTATCGCAGATCTCTTTTCCTTGGCGGAGTTATCTTGGGAGTCGCTGCAAGCAGCAAATCTTTTTAAGATGTTTCTGACAGAGGCTTGAGAGTGGGGATGGGGAGAGGAGCTACACCTGGGGGGTTGGGAATTATTTTCTCCTTTATTCAGAATTACGGATCCATTTACTTCCAGCACCGGATCAGTGGTGCCACCGCTGTTGCCATGACAGCAGGAAGGGCAGGGCCCCTGCGATTTACAACCCCCCCCTTCCCCACCCAAATGAGCAGCCCTGGGAAAGTGGCTTTGGGACTTCTTTTTCTTGCTTCTAAGCGTAGGCACCAATCTGGGAAAAGTAACACGCGCGTCTTTCTCGTCTCCCGCCACGCCTCCCATTGGTGTCTGCTACGGCATAGGAAAAGCAGTTAGCTGGGGCGGTTCCCCGCGGCGGATTCTTGAACGGGACTCGTTTCCGGCGGAGGGATCCAGGCAGGCTACGGGTGCCGCGGTCCATCTTGGCTCCTCTTGGGGAGGGGGGAGGTGGCTGTGTAGCCGGCACCATGGACAAGGCCTACGACGTGATCGTGCTGGGCACCGGCTTGACCGTGAGTCCTTCGGAGCCACTCACCCTGCCTCTTCCTCTCCCCATCCCGGCATCTTCCACCCCTTGCGCCCCTCTGTGCAATTTTGCATTCCTTTCCCTCCGGCTCCTGCATCCATGTCCGTCATCAGCAAACCGGGAACCGGTTCCATCACACATTAAAAAAAATGGCAACCGCGCGCGTCCTCGCATGCACAAGAAAAACCCGTTTTGCACATGCGCAAAACATTTTTTGCGCATGCGCGTGCATAGACGCATGCATGCAGCTCCCACTTTTTTTTATGTGTGATGGAACCGGTTCCCAGTGGCTCTTTTCCTTTTTTAGGTTGCCGACCCCTGGCTTAGGTGAAGCCCCTCGTCCTCGTCCTCCTCCACTTTGCTGGGGGAGGGATAATTTTCTAACAAGATTCCTCAGTGGTAGAACTTCTAATGTATGTCTTCATTAGAAAGGTCTTAAAAATTCTGATGTGTAGAGATATAGCTGCCTTGATAATAGCTCATATTGAACTGTATAGTCAACATCAGGAACTGACCACAGGAAAGGTTTTATGCAAATTTTATATTATGTCAGAAAATGCCTCATGGTAATGTTTATATCATGTTTTATTAAATTTGCAAATTTCAATTCCATGAGAGTCATGAGTTCCAGATTTTGAACACAATAAGTAAGCCAGCCCAAAACCTTGTTCAAAAGGTTTTGCCCTATGACAAACCATTTCATCCATTTGAAGGTTATACATGAAACTTTTAGTAGTATATACAGTAGATGATTCATAACAGAGGTTGAGCAAGAGAGATGATGTACGAGCAGCTGTTGACCTTTTTAGCTTGCTTTTCTCCCATCCTGCCTCTAAGATGTCATGCAGAGAGAGGGACAAATACTCAGAAATTACTTATGTAGGAGCAACTGTTTCATCTACATAATTGGACAGTTTTTCCCTCTTTTGAAATGAAGGATCTTCTGAGATCTGAAGAGTTTAAAAATAGTTTGATAAAGTTTAAATTGATCCTTTCTAACTATTGCCCATCTGTATATTTTGATCTACCCTATTCCCTCAAGAATAATTTCAAAATACGTAATAGTCTAGAACAGACATGTCAAACTCATGACATCACATGACATCGCGTGATGTATTGGCACTGTTTTTCCATTGCCGGCAATGGGGAGGCGTGGCTTTCACATGACGCATCCGGCCCACGGGCTGGCAGTTTGACCTGCCGGTCTAGAAGTACAATTTCATATCTATAAAGTTATTGAGATTCATGTAGTTTTCCTCAAAAAAGGAATATGTAAGACATATATCTAATTCGGTCACCATTTTCTCTCCCTCCCTAAACAGATCAAGATCACTGTACATTTGTAGGGATGGGTTCTGTTTTGAATACTCAAGATCACTCCTGCTACAAAGTCATAATTCATGATCCTACTGACCAAATAAAGGTAAATGTAAGAAAGAAATATGAATGTATCTTAAAAATGTATTATGAAACTGATAGACTTCATGGTTTTTTTTCCAGAGAAAAACTACAAAGGAGAAAAAGATATATTAACTACAGAATGTATTTTGAAGAATATGAGAAACCCTGTCTGAAAATATCCTTACTGAAGTTCACCAGGATATGTTTTTACGTTTCTTTGAAAAGACTAGATAAATACTTCTAGAAGAAAAATAATGGAGGAAGTGTCTCAAAGGTGTTTTTTTTCTTTTCTTCAAAAGGCAAATGGACTGTTTTTTCTTTGATAAAGTGTTCAGCCTATACTATAGTAAAGATTTCCTGGGAAATAAACAGTTTAAAAATGGTTTTGCTCTTTTCTCTCAAAATAGAATGGGCATTGGTGTGCAGAAGATAATATATTCTTATTATTGTCATAATCAAGAGTAACCACCTTTGTCAAAAATAGGCTTTTCCACATTTGGAATTTCCAAGTTTGAAAATTTTCCACCTTGAAATACTGAGAGGATTCTTAGAAATTCATCTTCATTTGAAGAGGATGCAATACATTTTAATCTTTTTTCTTGTCCCTGATCTATTATAGATCCTTGAAAAAATATTTTTAATCCTCACTTAACAGCTATTGAGCTGTAAAACTCTCTTTCCTCCTGCATTTTATATTACCTAATAAGCTGTAAAGATGAAAGGGCATTGTGCTAGGATTTTTGGAACCTGGTGCTTTTTCCAGTATCTTTAACCATCATTGTATGCGACCATGACAGCTGGAAGAGGCTGAACTGGGAAGATATCTCCTGAACAATACTGAAGCCAGAATAGGCTACAGATGGTGAGCCAAAAGATAGAGGCAGGAAAAGTTCACAAATTCTGCTGAGCTGCAGCCAGGAATAACTTTGTTCCAGATTGTCATAAATCGTCACAGAACCAGAAAAAAGAAAGCCATTTTTGAAGTGGTGGGGTTTTAAACTCTAGCAAAGAGCCAGCACAAAAGAGGCAGTTCGTACTGTTTGTCATAAATTTCTGTGGATAACCATGTTTATCTGTGGTCCTTCTGCGAAACTGGCTCTGCACAACTAAAATCAATAACCTACATTTGAACTTTATTTTCTTCCTCCCAAGCCTGGAGCTTTTTCCCACTGTTGCTATCCACCCATCCCTTGAGTAAGCAAATCTGTTATCGGCATCAAATTCCTATACTAGAGACTATTACCAGGCCCTGTATTACTGCCTCCATTTTGGCTTTTTGAAGAACTGGGATATTCTGATTTTACATGTCACTCTGTTTACCCATGTTCTTCTCTTCCACTTTTGACAAGTTATAAACCATTGTACATTCTCAAAAAAGTCATAGAATAAAATATCAATCACTCAGTATGTTTGAACATTTTTTCTCAAATACTAATATGTTCTTAAAGTTTTGGTGTGATAATTTTCTATTTTTAAAATGCTATTCCATGAAGTGTGTTGATTCTGCTGCTCTAAATACGGTATATATAATACAATATGGCATGAGCTAAATGTAAGATTATTACTTAAAAATAAATAAATTAAAAATAAATAAAAATGAATAATCAAATACTTGATATTTGAAACAAAATTGGATACAATGTGAATTGTATCAATGCAACTGAAAATTCCAGCAGATTTGGATTCTAAATGAACTATTTTCTTCAGAACCGAATTAAAAGTTCTCCAATTCTCACTGCACTGAATTTAAAAAACAAACTCACTCTGTGGTAGTTTTTTAAAAAATAGAAATTGTGGCATTAAAGAAAAAAAGATAAGTAGTTTTTGTCATTTGTTTGTGTTGTCAACATTTCAACTTCCTTTTTCCAAGGAAGACTTTTCAGCAATATAACCAACAGTTTTGGAATTGTTCTCTTTATAATATAAGTTTTAGGGCTCCCTCCTCTCCTATCCTTTTAATTGTAAAGGTATTATGCTTATTGGTTTTATGCTGGTTTCTTAAAGCTATGGTATATATTTGTAATTCTATTTTGATTATTAGGTTAGCATAATAAAATAAAGCAGATAATGTTAATAAATTTAAGATGTTATGAATATATAATAATTTAATTTGAAAACTGATACAGAATTCCAAAGTAAAGTCAAATTTATTTTGGTTATGTATTGATAGTTAACCTTTTAAAATTGTAAGTCATTGTTAAGCGTATCTCTTCCTTTGTAATTTACTTAAAAACCTTTATATATAGCACTGCTCGATTGTAAGTTTTTTCTAAAAGGTTGTCTATAATTAAAATTACATTTTTATTTGAAGAAGTGCATTTAACTCTGAGAGATTAGTATGACTAATAACTGACAGGCAGTGGGTGGAGGGGTTGCAAGATGCAATTAGAATGACACATTTAAGCAAGTTATTTTAAATGAAAGTTTATTGCTTTTTCAGAAGATTGGGTAAATCAGCTGATATGGGTGGTCGTAGGCTATTGAGGTAGTCCTCACCTTACAACCACAACTGGGACCAGAACTTCCATTGCTAATCCAGGTGATTGTTAAGATGCACCAGATTTTATGATCTTTTTTGCCACTGCAGTTAAGTGAATTATGTAGTTGGTAAGTGAATCTGGCTTTCCTGATTAACTCTCCTAATCAGAAGACAGGTGGGAAGGTTGCAAATGGCAATCACATGATCCCAAGACACTGTAAGCATATAATACAGGTAGTCCTCTATTGACAACCACAGTTGAGCCCAAAATTGATGTTGTTAAGTGAGAAATTTGTTACATGAGTTTTGCCCCATTTTATGACTTTTCTTGCCACCTTTGTTAAGTGAATCACTGCAGTTGTTAAGTTAGTCACACGGTTGTTAAGTGAATCTGGTTTCCTCATCGACTTTGCTTGTCTGAAGGTCGCAAAAGGGGATCACATGACCCTGGGACACTGCAATTGTCATGTCAGGCAGTTATCAAGCATCTGAATTTCGATCACATGACCATGAGGATGCTGCAATGGTTGTAAGCATGAAAAATGGTCATAAGTCACTTTAGTGACTTTGAACGGTCACTAAACGAACTGTTGCTAAGTCGAGGGCTGCCTATACATGCTGGTTACCAAGCTCTTGAATTCTGATCCTGTGACCATGGGGATGCTGCAATGGAAGACTCAATAAACTAATGGCTGTAAATTGAGGGATAGTTGTAGTGGGATGAAGACAGTATTCCATTGTTCAGCTTCCCCAATACTTGTTCAGTCAATGCAGTGGGTTGCCCAATGTAGTACAAATCACTCTTATGTACCAGAATACAACCTCTTGCCCTGTACTTGTCAGGTGCTCATCATAGATATACTATAGCAGACTACAATTCGAACCACGTTGAATGATCAATCTGCCATAAAGTATTTTAGTTTCAATATATAATGCATTTATTCACATATCCTTGTTCTACAGTTATTAGGAAATGTTCATTCTTAGGGGTTTCCCACAATTAAAATCGGTTAAAAGATTTCTAACTACTTATGAGGATACAGACACATTCTTAACAGCTCATAAATATATGAAAATATGTACTTAATTTTCTAAAAAAATAATTGTACGTATCTTAGGAACTCCATTAAGATGTTAGGTAAGTAAGATTGGTTTCCTAATAATTTTCATATTGTCTTTTAAGCATATTGGGAGAAAAACTAGAAAGCAGCTTGGTTATAAAATAAGAAATGTTGTCTATGAGAAAAAAGAAACTATTATTGTAGTGTATGCGGGTTTTGCATACACGTGAGGGTCAGTGAATTAAGGAGGTGGGGAGCTGGACAGCTCCAAGCAGGAACAGCATTCGGCGGGAAGCCAGAACAAGGGGACAGCGTTCAGCGGGAGAGCAGGATTTAAAGGGATTGGCTGACCAGCCAGCAGGATGCTTGGATTATACCCATTGGCCAGGCAGTTACCTGACCAGGTATAAGTGAGGGCTCAAATCCTTTGTTTCCCAGTTCGGCCATGTTCCTCAATAAAACAACTTAGTTCCTGAACGTGTGTCGCCTCTGATTCTGGTCCAACACAACAACTGGCAACGAGGATGGGATTTTGTTCTGAACGGTGGTAGGAATCCCTGCTGACTGGAAAATCACCACCTGCATCGGAACAGAACGGAAGGAACGCTCGAGATGTCCCAGGATGGTCAGGCTCAAATGGCTCAGGCGGGTCCAGCTCCCATGGTCCAGGTCAGTCAAGCCCCCATGGCACCAGTCAGTGTAGCCCCCACTTTTAATAGCGCTCGCCCCGAAGAGTGGGAGGCATTCGTGGGGCAGCTAGAATTTTACTTCATCGCCAATAATATTACTGAGGACAGGATCAAGGCGGCCACCCTGCTCAGTACATGTGGGAAGGACATTTATCAGTTAGCCGTGGGCCTGTGCGCGCCCACAGCCATCAGGGTGGTGAAGTATGATGACCTCATGGACAAATTAAACCAGTATTTTAACCCACACATGTCGGAAGTGGCATGGACGTTTGAATTCGAAAAAAGGAACCAGAGGCCGGGGGAGTCAGGATCTGCATTCATGGCGGCAGGCAGGCAGGCAGCTCACCTTTGCAACTTCAACGATTTAGAGAGGAGATTGCGGGACCGAATCGTTTGCGGGCTCAGAGATCGAAAATTGAGACAAAAGCTGCTGGCCAGACCAGGTCTAACCCTCAAGACAGTACAAGAAGAGGTATTGGCCTGGGAGCTAGCTGAGAAGCCAGAGACATCGGACGCCAGTCACAGCAGCCAGGGAAGCACCATCCATCAGATGCATGGGGCAGGAGGAACCAGTGAGGACGATCCAGCGGCCGAAGTAGACGCGGTTCATCTAAGACCCCCCCATCCATCTGGACGGCGCAGAAGCCCAAAAGGACAATGACCAGCATCAACACCAGCCGACAACAACCAGGACAAGAGATGCTCTGGGTGCAAAGGCTGCGGGTCTCGACAGAGATGTGCAGGTTGCGGGGGAAACCATCACCACTCTACCTGCAAATTCGGGGGAGCCAAATGCAGAGCGTGCGGCAAAACGGGACACATCGCTTCCGTCTGCCGGAGCCGGAGTAGAGACGCGCTACACGAGGTGGATGCTGAAACTTACCTGCCGGCAGGTACTGGGGGTCCGAAATGCAGAGTGCCTATCAGCTATACCAGGAGCAGATGGGCGGTTTCTAACACAGGGGGTTCTCAATCCCTCACCCCCAAAATTAAGTTAGAGGTGCACCTCCAAGGGGTTCCATGTAAAATGGAGCTGGACTCAGGCTCTGCAGTCTCAGTCATTTCACATGAGACTTATAAGCTCATTTGCAGTCGGAGCGGCCAGCGGGTTCCTTTGAGGCCATCTAGCATCACCCTCACTGATTTCCAGAATACCCCGATACCAGTCTGGGGGGAGGCCACTTTCTCTGTGAGGTACAGGGGGTTCCAGGGGCCTTTGGATGTCCTAGTGGTCAAGGGACAGAGAACCAGCTTGTTAGGGTTAAGCTGGTTCAAAGCACTGGGAATCCGCATTGTTGGAATTCACCAGACACAGGCGCAGACTCCCAGCATCGAATCCATGTGCAAGGCATTTGCAGATGTATTCGATGGGACACTAGGAAAATACACAGGCCCACCAATTGCATTCAAATTGAACCCCAACGTCCAGCCAGTCAGAATTAAGCCCAGGAGAGTACCATTCGCCCTTAAACATAAAATAGAGCGGGAACTCGAAAAGCTAGTTGCGCAAGGGGTTCTGCACCCGGTAGAGGGGGCAGAGTGGGAGACCCCAATTGTCACCCTGCTCAAGGCAAATGGTGACATCAGAATCTGTGCTGATTATAAATGCACGATCAATAAATCATTGAACCCCCATGCATACCCAGTACCCACAGTTAGCAGCATCCTAGCATCACTCCAGGGAGGGGCCATTTTCACCAAGCTGGACCTCGCTCAGGCAATAGTTGCTGGAGTAAATAAATTCCATGATTATTTGTATGGGAGGAATTTCACCATTTTTACAGACCATAAACCCTTGCTAGGTCTGTTTACCACAGATAAGCAAACCCCACAGATCTTGTCACCCAGAATGCTATGTTGGTCCAGTTTCCTTGCGGCTTACTCTTGTAAACTAGTACACAAGCCGGGCAAGGAAATGGGCCATGCAGACGGGTTAAGCAGACTTCCTCTTAACAACATGGAACCTGACCCAGCACCAGCAGCCCAAATATTAGCTATTCAAGACCTGCCAGAATGTCCTCTCAGTGCCCAAGACATCGCAACAGCAACCACAAAGGATAAGATTTTGAGTAGGGTGCAGATGTGGGTTAACACAGGGTGGCAAGACAAATCTCCAGGGGCCGAATTCACGGCATTTTTCACAAGAAGACATGAGCTATCCTCACACAAGGGTTGCCTATTGTGGGGATGCAGGGTCATCATACCACAAACACAGAGACAGAGTCATCCACTCACTACATGAGGGGCATCCTGTGGTCGTTCAGATGAAGGCATTGGCAAGGAGTTACCTGTGGTGGCCGGGCCTTGACAAGGATATTGAAGAACAGGTAGCTGGCTGTTATACATGCCAAAAATCTCGGCCACCACAGGCACATGCCCCTGTCCACAAGTGGGAGGAGACACACACACCTTGGTCACGGATACACATTGACTACGCAGGCCCCCTGCACAACCAATCATTCTTGATAGTAGTAGACAGCCACTCCAAATGGTTGGAGGTGGTGCCAGTCAGTATCTTGACCACATCAGGGACTGTCCAGGCGCTCATGGGACTCTTTGCCACTCACGGCCTTCCTGATGTATTGGTCTCTGATAACGGTCCACAATTTACCTCCTCGGAATTCCAGGAGTTTTTGAAGACCAATGGGATTAGACACGTCACCTCGGCTCCCTTCCACCCTTCCAGTAATGGCTTGGCTGAACGGGCAGTGCGCACCACAAAGGACGCATTGAAGTGCATCATCCATGGGAATTGGAAACAACGTTTGGCCAAATTCCTGTTGCACCAACACACCACTCCCTGCACCACAACCGGGAAGAGCCCAGCAGAACTTCGTTGGGGAAGACGTCTCATAACCACTCTTGACAGATTACACCCTGATAGAGTGGCGGCAGATGTGGAACACCCAAAGGTTCCCAGAGAATTTACAACGGGGGACCTCATCTGGGCTAGGAACTATAGCTCTGGGAATACATGGGTGCAAGGCAAAGTAGTTGAGCGGACGGGACCAGTTTCTTACATCGTTAGGGTGGAGGGGGGTTTACAGTGGAGGAGACATGTTGACCAACTCAGGCGTCGAGCACCTGAGCGGGGCCCAGCCAATAATGGGCAGGAGGCCTCACTCCAACCGGAAGTGACTCAGAGTGACCAAAGAGACACAGTAAACAGAGAAATAGTTCCCAACTCAGAGGGGTTGGACCTGCTCCGACCTCATGAACAGATGGATCGGAGTGAGGGAATGTCAACACCTGGGGCCAGTCAAAGGAGGACACTTAACCCAGGAGAGACCTCACCCGAAAAACCATCGTCCGTTTCACCAGCACCGGGGGAGCATAACCAAAAAATCATAAACTCTAAGGACAACGTCACGCCTGTGGGGGGGGGAATTCCCCTAGGCGGTCTGGCCGAGCCCACAGGCCTCCAGCCTACCTCTCAGATTATGTATGTATTTGAGGGGGGGTAGGGGGTTGTGGGTAAACTGTCAGTGTGGAGTCGGGAAAGAAGCAAATGGGAACAAGGGTGTTCTCTGCCATGGGGGAAGGGGTGTAGTGTATGCGGGTTTTGCATACACGTGAGGGTCAGTGAATTAAGGAGGTGGGGAGCTGGACAGCTCCAAGCAGGAACAGAGTTCGGCGGGAAGCCAGAACAAGGGGACAGCGTTCAGCGGGAGAGCAGGATTTAAAGGGATTGGCTGACCAGCCAGCAGGATGCTTGGATTATACCCATTGGCCAGGCAGTTACCTGACCAGGTATAAGTGAGGGCTCAAATCCTTTGTTTCCCAGTTCGGCCATGTTCCTCAATAAAACAACTTAGTTCCTGAACGTGTGTCGCCTCTGATTCTGGTCCAACACAACAATTATTTCCACAGCAATAATAATAGCCATTTAAAAAAATAACCATCAGTGCTTTCTTGAAAAACATAATTAAAACAAACCTATAAATGGGTTAGTTTGCTTTTTACATTAAAACTAATGGAAAACAGAAAAAGCTAATTTTCCACAACAATTATAACTACCTCATGTTGCTCTCATTCAATTATTACCTTCACAACAATAACAAAGTTTATGAGCTCAGAAATCATTCAAGTGAACTGTATTATGTGCAAATAGGGATTACACTTGTACACATGACTAATCTGTGACTTTGATCACAGTAGTCATTTCTGTATTCTCTAGAACTTATTTGTGGTTAATTTGGTAAACAACTCCCGGTTTTGTAAAATTTATCACACATCCTTCGTATTAGTTTTGAAGGATTGAGTTTAGAATTGCATATTTATCCACACTTTCGCCATTTACATTAAGAATAGAAATCATAATCCAAAATCCAGCCTATGATTTTGGATTCATTTTGTAAATTAGCCTATTTGAGGTACGCTGGTCCAGAAATTATTGATCTATTGTGTACTGTTTTGCCCTACTAAAGATTACAGGAAAGAAAATTTTAGTAGTATATGGGTTAGACAACTCATGCCCTTTTGGGTCATCACTTCAGAGATATTTCCTTACAAATTCCTCAGTGCCTTCAACAATGACAGAACCTCTACAGGTAGTCTTCAACTTACAACCATTTGTAACATTCAAACTTATGTTTTTCAAATTTATGACCATTGCAACATCTCCATTGTCATATGATCAAAATTTGGAAGTTTGGTAACTGGCATATATCTATGACAGTTGCAGTATCTTGGGATCATGTGTTCACTTTTTGCGACCTTCTGACCTGCAAAACCAGTGGGGAAGCCAGGTTCAGTGAACAACCATGTTACTAACTTAGCAACTGCAGTAATTCACTTAACAACTGTGGCCGGACAGGTCGTAAAATGGGGCAAAACTCACAAGAATTGACTTGCTTAGCAATGGAAATTTTGGGCTCAAATGTGGTCATACGTTGAGGACTACTTGCATTCACTGGAAAAGTTGGGAGACACTCAGGTATGTATTTGCCTTGAAAATAGTCCATGTTGAACTGTGTAGCTAGCATAGTCACACATCAGCATAGGAAATGTTTTATGATATTCTGTATTATGTCATAAACTACTTTCTTATAATGTTTAATAAAATTTGCCAAAATTTAAATTTTATGTGAGTCTTTTTGGATGGATTCTATAAGTTAGCCATTTGAGTTATCTTGGCTCAAAAGGTTTTGCCCTATGGTGCACCCTATGGCCCAATTAAAGATTATAGACACGGCAGTTTTAGTAGTATATAAATGATTATTTATAAAGATATATATAATTATAATAATGGATAGCCACAGACAGACTGAGCAAGAGAGATGATGTATGAGAGTTGTTTCTTTTCCAGCTTTTACGTTTTCCATCCGGCATTTAAGAACATGTCAGGCAGAGAAGGGGAAAAAGTCTCAAAGAGTTTTAGAGATAGATGATTTGAAACACACAAAAAAGACTGGATCTACACAGTACTTTGGAAAACAATTACAAAATATTTTTCAAACACATAGCTAAATCTGTGTAAACGGTGTAAAAATACTGCAGCAGTTGAATGTTGTAACTATATATATAAGTTGTTCAGATTCAAAATAGCACTACCAAAATCTAGTATATGAACACTTCTTGTTCCACTAATAGCTAGAGAAGTGATAATCAAACCTACATCAGGTGAAGTTAATCACAGTATTTCTTTTTAAATCTTTGTGCACAATTAGCACATTTATAAATGATGGCAGTTGACAGTAATCAGTTAGCTCACACTTCCTGATAGAAACATAGTAGATAGCTGGTCCAAAGTCTTTGCCATAAAACAAGTGCTATGAAACAAGGGCAACTGAGGGAATAAGTTCAGAGTAAAACATTTAATAACCAGCAACTGTTCTTGGAGATTAGTATTATAGCATTAAACACATCCAAATCATGTACTGTATAAGTTAGATTTTTAAACTATATCAAGAATTGCAGCTCAATAATATTCAGTAATACTGAAGGTACAGAGCATTTCTGAAATTCCCCTTAATTTTCTTCATACAGTTTATATACAAAAACTTTCTATAATTTTGGAAATTGCATTCCCATGTTCAGACTGGTTCTAGAACAGAAATCTTCCAACAGATAGTTGTTTTTTTACTTATGCATACTATATCTTTATTTTTTAATTCAATGTTTCATTGAAATCTGCTGCGTATATAGATAGCTAAGTAAGCCTGGAATTTTACTTATAAATCATTGCAGTCATTAAGCAGGCCATCATGTGACTTGACTCAATTTTACAACCACTTTTACAACTGTTGTTAAGTAAATCATGTAGTCGTTAAGCAACCCACATGTCAATAGGCAAATCCAGCATATTCAATGGGTGTTTTTTTTTGCCGATTTCTGCCAGAAAACAACAAAAACATAGTAAACTGTGGTCATGTGATGCAGGGTGCTGCAATTGGTTACCAGTTGCCCTCCGGGTGAGATTTAAGGTGCTGGTACTTACCTTTAAAGCCCTACATGGCTTAGGCCCGGGATACTAGCAGGACCATCTGCTGCCGGGAACGAATTCCCATCGCCCAGTACGCTCACACAGAGAAGGCCTCCTCAGGGTACCGTCGGCTAGACAATGTCGGCTAGCGACCCCCAGGGGGAGAGCCTTCTCTGTGGGAGCGCCAGACCTATGGAACCAGCTCCCCCCTGAGCTTCGGATGGCCCCAGATCTCCAGTCCTTTCGCCGCGGCCTCAAAACACTCCTTTTCCACCTGGCTGACCTGGACTGACAGGGATCTTAATTATGTTTTTAATTTTTTAACTCTAATTTTTAATTTATTTTAATTTTAATTTTAATTTATTGTACAGGGGCCTTTAATTTTAATTTTATCTTAACTTCTGTATTTATTGTATGTTATTGTTGTTAGCCACCCTGAGTCCTTCGGGAGATAGGGCGGCATATAAATCCCAATAATAAATAAATAAATAAATAAATAAATAAATAAATAAATGCAAGCTGATTGCCAAGCATCTAAACTGCAATAATGAGATCAAAGGGAAGGGTGCAGCAATCCTAACTTTGAGAACAGGTTGTAAGTAACTTTTTAAAATAACTTTGAACAGTTGTTAAGTGATGGATCATTAACAATGGATTACCTGAATATTTCTGCACCTGCTGTCTCATTGGGAAGAATTATTCACTTGGGTTTTTGAACAAAAGTTTATCTCTCCTACATCATACCAATAAAACCACAACTTCAGATAAAATAAATGTTGGGCTATATGTAAAGTTATACAGAAGCTAGATAATAAACATTCCAATTTATTTTCTTCTCACATTTATATAGGCATATCCCTTAATATCTCTCTGAAGTAAATTGTGCTGAAAGTAACCTTGAAGTTATCTGACTTCAGTGCAAATGTAAACCTTGATTTTCTTGGTCCTAGTCCAAAACCTTAGCCATTCTAATACATTAAAAAACTGTGATAAAATGATTCCTCGTGCAGAATCGGAAACCTACCGTATTGCTCCTCAGATTTTACTGAGTTTTAAATCCCATCTTAAAACAAAGCATAAGCAACAGTAAAAAAATATGTAAATTTGTAATTTAACAAGTGGGAAGTTACCATTATTGTGTGCTATAATATCCAAAACTAACCAATTTAGACTTTATTAAATATTTACTCAGAATTAATTGAACTGAAAGTAAAAGGTACAAATACTGCTGCCCTATAATCTGCTGCAGTTATTTAGGATTTGGCTCTATGCTCCTTCACTGATCTATTAATGCTCATAAAAGTAGTCCTCTTCAGTAATAAACTGTATCATAATTATTAGGATTATGTTGGATTGTGGTGTCTAAATTTTATGCAGTTTGTGATAACTACTACTGTCTCATTTGCATATCTTGAAAAATCTGGGATGCAAAAATCAAAGTGATTACTAAGGGGATTTCTTTACTGCTTTGTAATGATCATCCAAATTCTGCATGTCAAAATGCTTTAATTAATAATTTAGGGAGGAAGAAAATCAAAAGACTTCACACCCCAACACACTGTGAGGCAAAGACCTCAAAGGGAGTGTAGTTTACAAAAGAGGCCCAGAAGGTGAGTTCACTCTCTGTAGCCATTATCTAATTGTGTACAGGTAGTCCTCGAATTACAATGGCACTGAAAAAAATGACTTATGATCATTTTTCACACTTATGACTATCACAGCATCCCCATGGTCACATGATCAAAATTCAGATGCTTGGCAACTGCCACGACAAGCAAAGTTGATGGGGAAGCCAGATTCATTTAACAACTGTTACTAACTTAAGAATTACAGTGGTTCACTTAAGACCTGTGGCAAGAAAGATCTTAAAGCGGAGCAAAACTCACTTAACAACTGGCTCACTTAGCAACAGAAAGTTTGGGCTTAGCTGTGGCCTATTTAAGGAAAGCTACCTAAACTCAAGAGCTGATCAACCTATTAAACACCATGCTAAGCTTTTATGAAACCAATAGAAACATCTCTGAGCACAGAATCAACGGATAAAAGAACTTTCTATGCTATTCCTTTCTGCTTTTATGGAAACCTAGCTATGGTAATACTCAGCCACCTGGCCAGTTAACCTCCACCCTTTGGGATGGTAGGAGTTGCAATAGACTAAGGAATAAAGTTGGGTAACTAATTAAAGGTACGCCTGGCAGTTTGTCACATTGGTAGGGGACAGAAAGATATTTTCTAGGAAGTCCAAATATTTTTTTTCAGGGAGCAGAGAGGAAGCGGCAACCGTAGCATGACCTTCTTTCCCAATCCACTGCAGGGGAGACAAAATACTGCCAACACACAAAGGATGGAAAATAGTCACGCTGTGTGGAGCAAATTTAAGCTCTGAGCGAATGTCAAAAATGCAAAACTTCTGAAAACTTCTTAAAAGCTCCCTGGGAAATTAAGGCTCCCCCCTCTCCCCCCCCCCGCTTTTTGAAACCAACCAGCGCATCTTCCTTTCTGCGAACTTTTAATAACTGGAAAGCTACCGCCTCCCTCCCCCACACTAATCCTCTTTTCCTAAAGCTAACCCTGCCCCTCACAAATCCTTTTAGTAAGAACCACCCGAGCGCTCTCCTCGCCTTAGAAGTCTTAGCCCAACCCAACCGTAACTTCTTGCAACAAGCTTCAGAGGAGGCAGCAAATACCTAGAAGAGAAAGTACCGGGGCAACTTAAAATACGAGCCTTTCGACTCTACTATCGCTGCCTCGGGGAAGAACAAGCCGAGGCCAGTCAAAAAAACCCCGAGACCCCGCGGTCCTATGCTTCGGTGTATCTCCGGCGAGCTTTAAACGACGGCGGAGGCCGCAACAGGTGAGGAGCCAGAAGGGCTTCTGGCTGGCAGGGTAGCAGCTGCAGCGTCTCCCAGGCCCCTTGTTGAAAGGTCTCCTAGCAACCGCTGGGCCAATCGGGGTGCCGCGTGGGGGGGGAAAAGAGAAGGCGGGTTTTGCGCCCAAGGCCGCGAGCCGCGCGCGCGAGCCAGCCAGCGAACGAGCGAGCGGGAGGGAGGGGCCGGGTCGGTTGGCGGAGCGGGGGCAGCGGCGGAAAGCGGGGCCAGCAGCTGCAATTGGGAACCCGAAGCCGGCTGGCCTGTCCGGACGGAGCCCGGCCGCCCCGCCCTTCTGTGCAGCAGGTGGGAAGTGCCAGAGGCATGTCCACTAAAGGACGGGCAGCCGCTGCCCAACCCCGAGAGAGAAGGCGGTGGAATGTCCCACCCTCCCGGGTCTCCTGGAGCAGGTCTGGGCTTCAGCTCTGCACGACGCGGTGCGGGAGGGGGCGGGAGAGAGAGAGAGAGAGAGAGGGAGGGAGGGAGGGAAGGCGGGAGGGAGGGAGGGAGGGAGAGAGAGAGAGAGAGGGAGGGAGGGAGGGAGAGGGAGGGAGGGAGGGAGGGAGGGAGAGAGAGAGAGAGGGAGGGAGGGAGGGGGAGAGAGAGAGAGAGAGAGAGGGAGGGAGGGAGGGAGGGAGGGGAGGGAAGAAGCCGGGCGCGCGCGCTTGCGTCAGGGTGTTGGGGGGCTGCTGGCTGCCGCGGCACGCCGAGGGGAAAGCATGCTGGCCGGCTGGTGCAGGCTGGGAAAACGGGTAGTCGTATTGCGGAGCGCGAGCGAGAGCGTTCCGCGTCGAAGTCGGGGGAAAAATGGGGAGGGGCGAGAGAGGGTCCCGCGTGCGGACCGCAGCCTGCTTCCTCCGTCTGAATTAAAGTGAGCCTCTCCGTTTAAGGCAGCTTCTCTCTCCCCACCCTACCCCACCCCCCCCGCCCTTCCGCATATTTATTTCTGGGGTGCAAAAGGTGCACGCGAAGGGAGCACGAAAGAACACGCGTCGGGCAGGGAAGCTTTGGAGGCGGGCGGGGGCGGTGCGGGGGCGGGGGGGACCCACGGCAAGGTCGGAGCGGTGCGCGCGCATTCGGGAAGCTCCGCTGCCTGCAACAAACCTGTGAACCTGCCGGTCGCGGCGGCGGGGGGGGGGGGGGAACGGGATTTGGATAAGCCGCGGCGTCGGAAGCTCTATGGGTGATGTATGTTCCGTGGATGATAAATCACTTGCAGTCGCCTGAGAAGATAGCGACGTAACGAATAGAATAGAATAGAATAATAGAATAGAATAGAATAGAATAGAATAGAATAGTTGGAAGGGACCTTGGAGGTCTTCTAGTCCAGCCCCCCTGCTCGAGCAGGAGAACCATTTCAGACAAGTGACTGTCCAGCCTCCTCTTAAAAATCTCCAGTGATGGAGCATCCACGATTTCTCTGGGGGCCACTGGTTTAATTGTCCTCACTCTTAGGAAGTTTCTCCTTAATTCCAGATTGCTTCTCTCTCTGATCAGTTTCCAACCATTGTTTCTTTTTTAGAGCTAGTTGCTCCAGCTGCCCAGTTTCCAAATGCTCTCTCCGGATGGATTCTCTGCTTGATGCACAGAGAACAGACAATTTGGAATTTGCTCCATTCAAATTGATTTATTTTTTTTAAAAAAAAAAAGTATTGCTTTGTGTTGTATCAGCTTTTCCCCAATCCTCGCCTCCCGGATATGCCTTGTTGAGATCAGCAGTTTAAGTCGCCCGAAGGCTGAGATTTGGGAAGGCTGAGTAAACTATTTTTTCGTGACTAATGAGGACATTCAGTGAAGTTACAGGTTGCTTTTTTTCAACCTTGTATTATGTTTGTTAGGAAGTATAGGTTTTTCTCCCCTCCCCAAAGTGTGTTCAGGGTTCTTGTAATCATTACAAAAAGGAATGGCATCAGATGTCTATATTTTTTGGCTGTTCCATCCCAGTATAATGTCTGTTACAAAATTATTGGTATTGCTTTGAAAAGAACCTGCTACAACAGTGGCAAGATTCTTAAAACCAGTTGTTTTTCTTTTGCAATGTTGCCTCTTAATGGAGGGAACTATTCTTTTTAACTCAGTGGGAGAATTGTTTCCAGTATTGGAAAATAAATGAAAATGGTTCTGCAGTTCTTGTAGAATATTTTAATTGTACTCTAATTCATTCTAGAGCACACAAGTTAGGAAAAGTTAATTTCCTCCAATTTGGGAAAAAATTCTTTTTGCAGGTCTTCTACATCCTTCACTGTGCTTAGTTTATACATAAGCATGCATGAAAATATCCTGTTTAGTATATTTAGAAAGCAAGTGTAATACATAAGCATGCATGAAAATATCCTGTTTAGTATATTTAGAAAGCAAGTGTAAAATATTAGAATTCTTAAATATTAGATGTAAAACTATGTACACTTGAATGGCTTCTGGGGTCTTTTAAATTCCCATTCACAAAACTGATTTTGTTCCACCTGGTTTAGAACATTCTGTACAATGGATTGCTTGCTTACCGAAGGGTTTACACTTTTACAAATTCTTGTTGCAAGAATTTTTCTTGCAACAGTTGGTGTTTCTTGTTATGTAGTATTTTTTGAGGGACTAGTAAAATAGACATTCTTGCACTAAAGTCAGATATGAAGATTAGACGTGAAT